>NC_090754.1:29585081-29750081 GCF_036898095.1 Palaemon carinicauda | reverse complement strand
TGGTTTGAGCTTTCGCAGTGCAGGTGTTTTATCGTCAACTTAAATCTTGAACTCGTTTTTGGATAGATTTAATTTTTGATGACTTTGGATTGTTTTTTGGACTTTCTTTGACTTTTAATGGCCGACCCTTCCCTTAGTACGGAAGTGTGTTTTAGGCTTTTAGCAATTATCTTATCACGTTATAAATTAATTATAGATTTTCCTCTATATATTTTATATCTCAACCGCCTTTATTAGGCCTCTTCGATTAGCTTTCCATTTATAATAAACATCAAGATAAATTTTAATGATTTGTTTATAGGCGACCTTTCCTATTCCTCCTCTAATCCGAG
The DNA here is from genome assembly GCF_036898095.1 of Palaemon carinicauda. NCBI lineage: Eukaryota > Metazoa > Arthropoda > Malacostraca > Decapoda > Palaemonidae > Palaemon > Palaemon carinicauda. The sequence goes on along the minus strand of NC_090754.1, from coordinate 29,749,749 downwards.
AGTAGGCGGTCCTAACTTGGAAACCGAAGTTAAACAACGTTGAGCCCTTTCAATCGTAAATAACTTTTACAGAGCAAATGATTTAAAACTTATTAAATGAATATTTTTTAGTAGATATTTTATGAAAGATTTTCTTTGAATAGTCTTCGTACTGTTTCAAAGATGAACTAACGTTTAGTTTATTTATGCTACGCAGTTTGCGCTCTATCGTTACGATAGAGAGAGAGAGAATCACGGTTTCACTTTGCAGAAAGAGTAAATCGATTCTGACGTTTTGTTCATTCTTCTTTCAAACTTAAATGTTTTAAATACTATTTTAAAGGAACTTGTTAATTGAAAAACCTTTCAGTTTTTTCCTTTGGTCAAATAACCTGTTTATTGACGAAAGGTAAGTGGGCTCTTCTCTTCGGTGCAAAATCAAGAGAGAGAGAGAGAGAGAGAGAGAGAGGAAGAGAGAACGTTCCGATCTTTATTCTCGTCCCAAGCGAGTAATGTTGTTCTCGAGTCAGTTTTTTTACTCTCGTCCCTAGTCTCTGTACGGGGAGAAAGGATAAAACGTTTTTAGTTTTTATTCTGGTCCCAAGGCACTGTACGGTGAGAGATTGAAAACGTAGTTTTCAATATTAAACTTAGCCGGTGATTATATAAGCTGCAACTCTGTTGCTCGACAGAAAACTCTACGTTCAAAATACGCCAGCGATCGCTATGCAGGTAGGGGGTGTACATCAACAGCGCCATCTGTCGAGCAGGTACTCAGTACTCAATGTAAACACAGAACCAATTTTCTCTCTGTCGGGCTACCGGCAAGACCTACTAATTCGCTGTTACTAACTGGATTTGTTTTCACAACTATTTGGTGAAGTACACTATTCTGGTTTTGAGCTTTCGCTATGCAGGTGTTTTATCTTCATCTCAAAACTTGAAACTCGTTTTGGATAGATTTAATTATGGTGACAAAGAGAGTATGGACTCTCTTTCACTTTTAAATGGCCGACCCTTCCCTTAGACGGAAGTGTGTTTAGGTTTTTAGTAATTTTGCTTAACACGTTATAGATCTATATATTTTATATCTCTCCGCCTTTATTAGGCCTCTTCGATTAACTTTCCATTTATTATAAACATATAAAAAATAAATTTTTATGTTTTGTTTATATGCGACCTTTCCTGATAGTAGGCGGTCCTAACTTGGAACCGAAGTTAATCAACGTTGAGCCCGTTATATCGTATTTAGCCTTTAAAGAATTTAAAACTTTTTAAATTTAATGTTTTATGAAAGAATTTCTTTGATAGTCTTCGTACTGTTTTCAAAGATGAACTACGTTTAGTTTTTTAGACTACGCAGTTGTTGACGTTCAGGACGTTCAACATGCGCTCTATCGTTACGATAGAGAGAGAGTGTATCACGGTTTCACTTTGCAGTAAGAGTAAATCGATTCTGACATTTTGTTCTTTCTTTCTTAGCTTAAATGTTTTAAATTCTAAATTAAAGGAACATTTTATTTGGAAAACCTTTCAGTTTTTTCCTTTAGTCAAATAACATGTTTTTTTTGGCGATATATAATTGGGCTCTTCTCTTAGGTGCGAAATCAAGAGAGAAAGAGAGAGAGAGATAGAGACGGAGGGAGAGAGAGGAGAGAAAACGTTCCGTTCAAGCGGGTAACGTTGTTCTCGTGTTACTCTCGTCCCTAGTCGCTGTACGGGGAAGAAGGTAAAACGTTTCTAGGGTTTTATTCTTGTCCCCAGGCTATGTGCGGTGAGAGATTGTAAACGTAGTTTATTTGAACTAGTGTTTAGTCTCTTTCCCAGCCACTGAATTTTTTATCTTTATATATGTTTTCTGTTTTTTGCTAGTATTAATGAGCTGCATTATACGACTGATTTCGCAATTATTACCTTTTAATGAAGGGTAGAATTGCGTGTTTCAGTTAGAAATCAGTAAAAGTTTCGATTTCAGTGAAATAAGTGCAAAACAGAAAATCGATAAAGTGATATGTGCAAAGTGTTACAGTGTTGCGTCCGAGGGTTCGTCTGTTCGTGCCTGTCGTTCACCTAGTCCGGGACCTCTTGCAAGCTCCCAAGCCCAGGGGAGAAGTAATGTCGAACGACTTATGGGTTCGAGAGGCCTTGATCAACGAACAGACGTTTTTTCCCTCCGTGGTTTCGGGCGTATCTACCCAAGATCGCCCCACCCACACAAAGACGAGAGAGCCCATTTATTTCTCGTCTGCGGAAGAGGTTTCTCGTAAGAAACCATGGACCAAGGTCTCGCGGCTTATTAAGCGCAAGTCGGTCCTTTCCGCGCAAGTCCAACGGCCCAGTTGTAGCTACTGGGTCAGTTCGGACTCGCTGCAGTCTTCCGACGACTGCTCACCTCCTAAGAGAGGCAAAGCGGTACCGCATCAGGCAGTCACACCGTCTGTTGCCGCACCTGCTCCTGTAGACCCTAAGTGGTCTTTGCTGCAGACCATGCAGTCTCAGTTAACGTTATTGATGCGGGACTTTCGTGCGGAGAAGGTTGACACTGCACCAACCTCTAGCCTACAACCAACCACGGTTGTGCGTCCTCTGGACGCTGAGGCGACCTTCTGCCGCACTCCAGCTGAGAGAGTCCCGCCACCCATGCGTTCCAGTGTACCCTGCCAGCCGCATGTTGACGTTCAGTAACGCACGGAACCTTCCGTTGACGTTCGAGAGGTACAACAACAGTCTAAGTTGTTTTGTTTTGACGCGGTGCGTCAACCTCCGCATTCTAGAGTTGTTTTGACTGCTCAGTCTAGACAGTCAAAGCAGTCTCGAGTGGACACTGTATGTCCTCACGCACCTGTTGTGGTTGACAGTTCAGTTGTTGACAGTTCACAGACTGTCAAGCAGTTACATGACGTTGCCTTCTGGTCTGCTACTAATGCACCAGTGAGAGACTCACTGAGGTAACCTAGCTGTTATCGGACAAGGTTCCTGTAGATGAAGAAGTTGCTGTTCTCCCTCCTACTGATATTCCCTTGAGGACTCTGTCATTTGGAGAGGAGCCTTATGCTGCTTAGCCTCCTATGGACTTTAATTAAATCATGATGATTTTTTAAGGATCTTCGTCCGGATCTTGTAACTGCTGCTCCTCGTTCGCCTAAACGTCAGAACTTACACTAGGCCTAGCTACTTCGAAGCCATTGTTTTTAAGCTAGTGCTCTCTCGCTCTCCTAGAGAGCGTTACGTTGGCTAGGCGACTGGTTTTTGCACCAGGAGGAGTTTTAGGGATACAGCCTTTGATTTCCCTTCTTTTAAACTGGCTTATAGAGCGAGAGTCTGATAGGACACGAGAGAAGTTCTCGGCTTGGGAGTTCATGCCTCTGCCCAGATAGACTTCTCAATTCTGGTAGACTCGCCCTGGCGCCTAGCCAGGAGACGCTCCAAGTTGTTTACAGGTCAACTTCTCAACTTTTGTCGAGCCTTTGAAGTTTTGCTGTACTATTATGTCACACATAACAAGGCTTTCAGGGATGGTAAATGGTTCCGCCTCAGTCGCTAACCCCGTCTGTTGCCACACCTGCTCCCGTAGACCCTAAATGGGCTTTGCTGCAAGACATGCAGTCCAAGCTTGCGTCCTTGATAGAGGACTTAAATGTGGAGAAGAACCTTCTGGCCAACAACCTTCCAACCGGTCGGTTGTGCGCCCTGTTGACGCTGAGGTAACCTACTCGCGTCTGCCAGTTGAGGTGGTTCCTCCTTCTGGCCAACAACCTTCCAACCGGTCGGTTGTGCACCCTGTTGACGCTGAGGTAACCTACTCGCGTCTGCCAGTTGAGGTGGTTCCTCCTTCTGGCCAACAACCTTCCAACTGGTCGGTTGTGCGCCCTGTTGACGCTGAGGTAACCTACTCGCGTCTGCCAGTTGAGGTGGTTCCTCCACCGATGCGACCCAGTGTGGGTTGCCAGTCGCACGTTGACGTTAAGCGACGCTCGGAGGTGGTTGTTGACGTTCAGGACGTTCAACAACCAGCAGAGGTGACTTGTTGTGACGCAGTGCGTCAACCTCAGCAACCCGGTAGGGTGTTGACTGCACAACCCAGACAGTCTAGACAGTTTCGGGTTGACGCTGTACTTCCTCGCGCACCCATGGTTGTTGACAATTCACAGACTGTGCAGCAGTTCCATGATATTGCGTCCGGCTCCGTCACGCATCCACCAGTACGACCGGATTCAGCGAGTCAGACGTTGCCCACTCCGTTGCCGTTTCCTCATCAGTTTCGGATGAGGAACCCTCTGATGAGGATGTTGCTGAACAAGACGATCAGCCCCCAGCCCTGCTATCCATCCAGAAGATGCTGAAGAAGGAACGCTGCCCAGTCAGGCTGTGGATGAGTCTGGTAGGGACACTGTCATCCGTGGATCAATTTGTGTCACTAGGAAGACTACACCTCCGTCCTCTTGTATACCATCTAGCTTTTCACTGGAAAAAGGACAAGACGCTAGAAGCGGTCTCGATCCCGGTTTCCGGAAAGATAAAGTCTTGTCTGACTTGGTGAAAGGACTATATCAACCTTAGAGAGGGTCTTCCCCTGACTGTTCAGACTCCCAACCACGTTCTCTTCTCGGACGCATCGGACGTAGGCTGGGGTGCGACATTAGACGGTCGGGAATGCTCGGGATTATGGAACTCGAGTCAAAGGACAATGCATTTCAACTGCAAGGAGCTACTGGCAGTACATCTGACCTGGAAAAGCTTCAGGTCTCTCCTTCAAGGCAAAGTGGTGGAGGTGAACTCTGACAACACCACGGCTTTGGCGTACATCTCCAAGCAAGGAGGGACCTACTCTCTGACATTGTACGAGATCGCAAGGGACCTCCTCACCTGGTCATAAGGTCTAGACATATCACTAGTAACGAGGTTCATCCAAGGCAACTTGAATGTCATGGCAGATTGTCTCAGTTGGAAGGGACAAATAATTCCAACAGAATGGACCCTCCACAAGGATGTATGCAAGAGACTTTGGGCCACCTGGGGCCAGCCAACCATAGATCTCTTCGCAACCTCGATGACCAAGAGGCTCCCAATATTTTGCTCACCAATCCCGGACCCAGCAGCAGTTCATATAGATGCCTTTCTACTAGATTGGTCACATCTAGATCTATATGCATTCCCTCCGTTCAAGATTGTCAACAAGGTACTGCAGAAGTTCGCCTCTCACGAAGGGACAAGGTTGACGCTAGTTGCTTCCCTCTGGCCCGCGAGAGAATGGTTCACCGAGGTACTTCGATGGCTAGTAGACGTTCCCAGAACACTTCCCCTAAGGGTGGACCTTCTACGTCAGCCACGCGTAAAGAAGGTACACCAAGGCCTCCACGCTCTTCGTCTGACTGCCTTCAGACTATCGAAAGACTCTCGAGAGCTAGAGGCTTTTCGAAGGAGGCAGCCAGAGCGATTGCTAGAGCAAGGAGAACATCCACCCTTAGAGTCTACCAATCGAAGTGGGAAATCTTCCGAACTGGTGCAAGTCAGTATCCGTATCCTCGAACAGTACCTCTGTAACTCAAATAGCTGACTTCCTCTTATATCTGAGGAAAGAACGATCTCTTTCAGCTCCCACTATCAAGGGTTACAGAAGCATGTTGGCATCAGTCTTCCGTCTGTAAACAAGTAATGCTGGTCTCTACCCACCCCCCTGGGTGTGAATCAGCTTATATAATCACCGGCTAAGTTTAATATTGAAAAATGTTATTTTTATTAATAAAATAAATTTTTGAATATACTTACCCGGTGATTATATATTAAAGGACCCTCCCTTCCTCCCCAATAGAGACCCAGTGGACCGAGGAGAAAATTGGTTCTGTGTTTACATTGAGTACTGAGTACCTGCTCGACAGATGGCGCTGTTGATGTACACCCCCTACCTGCATAGCGATCGCTGGCGTATTTTGAACGTAGAGTTTTCTGTCGAGCAACAGAGTTGCAGCTTATATAATCACCGGGTAAGTATATTCAAAAATTTATTTTATTAATAAAAATAACATTTTTGAATAAACTAGTGTTTAGTCTCCTTCCCAGCCACTGATCTTTTTATCTTAATATATGTTTACTGTTTTTTGCTTGTATTAATGTGCTTACATTATACGACTGATTTCGCAATTATAACCTTTTGATGAGGGTAGAATTGCGTGCTTCAGGTAGAAATCAGTTTTATTCATACCTAATGTGAATTGTTGAAAAATTCTATTTCAGTGAAGTAAGTGCAAAAACAGAAAATCGTAGTGATAAAGTGATAATTGCGCAAAGTGTTATCAGTGTTGCAACTGAGGGTTCGTCTGTTCGTGCCTGTCGTTCGCCTAGTCCGAGACCTCTTGCAAGCTCCCAAGCCCAGGGGAGAAGTAATGTCGTACGACTTATGGGTTCGAGAGGACTTGATCAGCGAACAGACGTTCCCTCTATGGTTTCAGGCGTGTCTCATCAACACCGCCCCTACCATAAGACGAGCGAGACAATTTTTTCCTCGTCATCCGAAGGCTTTTCGCATAAGAAACCGTGGAACAAGGTTTCGAGGCCCTTTAAGCGAAAGTCAGTCCTTTCAGGACAGGTCCAGCGTCCTGATTGTAAACATTAGGACAGCTCTGACCCTATGCAGTCATCGGAAGACTGCTCGCCGCCTAAACAAAAGCGTAACACAGGCTCCGTGAGTCTTTTTGTAGGCAAGGTTTTGCAGTCACAGACGTTACCCTCGTCTCTTACCGCAACCATTCCCGTTGATCCTAAATGGGTTGTATGGCAAGACATGCAGAATAAGCTTGCCTCTCTTATGGAGGACTATTCTGTTGAGCAGGTTCACGATGATCCTCGCCGCTTAGCTGATCGAGATCTTGGCCGTCAGCCGCCCAAACGAGCCTTTGCTCGTCCTGTTGACATTGACGTTACAAAGTCACGTCAATCGTGTTTTGTAGAGCCTCACTCGATGCAGTCCCGTGTTGACTCTCAGCCGCTTGTGGACGTTCAGCCGCTGCCACTTGCTCTTGTTGACGTTCAGGACGTTCACCAACCAGCTTAGTTGACTTGTTTTGACGTTGAGCGTCAAGCACCGCAGTCAAGAGTTGTTTTGACTGCTCAGTCTAAGCAGTCAAGGCAGTCTCGAGTTGACGTCGAACGTCCTCCCGCACCTGTTGTTGTTACTGGTCAGTCCTTTAAGCAGTTACATGACATAGCGTCCTTGACTGATACTGTTGCTCCTTTGCGTGTGGACTCTGCTTGTCAAGCATTGCCACCACGGCAGGTCTCTCCCTTGCTTGAGACTCGGCTATTGTCGGACAAGGTTCCTTCAGATGAGGAAGTTGCTGATCCCCCTCCTACTGATATTCCCTTGAGGACTCTGTCAGACGGAGAGGAGCCTAAAGCTGCTCAGCCCTCTATGGACTTTAAATAAATCATGCTGATTTTTAAGGATCTTTGTCCGGATCTTTTTGTAACTGCTGCTCCTCGTTCGCCTAAACGTCAGAGTTTACACTAGGCCTAGCTACTTCGAAGCCGTTGTTTTCTAAGCTAGTGCTCTCTCGCTCTTCTAAGAGAGCTTTACGTTTGCTAGGCGACTGGTTAATCACCAGGAGGAGTTTGGGGGAGACAGCCTTTGCTTTCCCTACTTTTAAGCTGGCTTATAGAGCGAGAGTCTGATATGACACGGGAGAAGTTCTCGGCTTGGGAGTTCCTGCCTCTGCCCAGATAGACTTCTCAAACCTCATAGACTCTCCCTGGCGCCTGGCTATGAGACGCTCCAAGATTTTATGGTCGACTTCAGAGCTAGACCATCTCCTGTTAGGAGTTTTATTTCGAGCGTTTGAAGTTTTGCTGTACAATTATGTCATGCATAAACAAGGCTTTCAGGGATGGCTCCAATGATCTGACAGCCACGTTCTCTGCAGGAACAAGTTCCTCAGGGATGGCTCCAATGATCTGGCAGCCATGTTCACTGCAGGAGTACGTAAGAGGCAAGTGCGCTCAATGTGTTCATTGTCAAGACAAACTTCACGATGAAGTCTACCAGGCTGTCTTGACAGCATTAATGGAAGGCGACTGGATGGTCTCTCTCGACCTTCAGGAGGCATACTTCCACATTCCTATACACCCGGAATCCCAACCGTTTCTGAGGTTTGTTTACAGGAATGTGGGGTACCAGTTTCGAGCCCTGTGCTTTGGCCTCAGTCCTGCTCCTCTCGTGTTTACGAGGCTCATGAGGAATGTGGCAAAATCCCTCCATCTATCGGGGATCCGAGCCTCCCTGTACTTGGACGACTGGCTTCTCAGAGCATCGTCCAGTCTTCGCTGTCTGCAGGATCTACATTGGACGTTGAGTCTGGCCAGGGAGTTGGGACTTTTGGTCAACCTAAAAGTCCCAACTGATCCCATCCCAGATTATTCTATATTTGGGGATGGAGATTCGCAGTCCAGTTTTTTCGGGCTTTTCCGTCTGCCACCCGAATAGAACAAGCCCTGCTTGAAGTCCAACTAATGCTGAAAAGAGAACGTTTGTTCAGTCAGGAGTTGGAACAGTCTCGTAGGGACTCTCTCATCCCTGGAGCAGTTTGTCTCACTAGGGAGACTACACCTTCTGCCTCTCCGGTTCCATCTAGCCTCTCACTGGAACTAGGACAAGACGTTAGAGACGGTATCATTCCCAGTCTCCGAACCAGTAAAGGCATGCCTGAAATTGTGGGACAGCAATATCAGTCTGAGAGAGGGACTATCCCTAGCAGTCAAGAACCCAAACCACGTGTTGTTCTCAGACGCGTCGGATTTGGGTTGGGGTGCGACCCTGGACGGTCGGGAATGCTCGGGTCTGTGGACCTCAAGTCAGAAGAGCATGCACATCAACGGCAAGGAGCTATTAGCAGTCCACTTGGCCTTGATGATATTCGAAAGCTTCTTCGAAACTAAGTGGTAGAGGTCAACTCAGACAACACCACAGCTTTGGCGTACATCTCCAAGCAAGGAGGCACACACTCCTTCACGCTGCTCGAGATCGCAAGGGACCTTCTCTTATGGTCAAGAAATCGAGGCATCTCCCTGTTGACGAGATTCATCCAGGGGGACTTGAACGTCTTGGCAGACTGTCTCAGTCGGAGGGGTCAGGTGATACCCACGGAATGGACCCTCCACAAGGACGTGGGCAAGAGTCTTTGGGCTACTTGGGGTCAACCCACGATAGACCTCTTTGCCTCCTCGTTGACCAAAAGGTTACCAATCTATTGCTCTCCAGTCCTAGATACAGAAGCAATCCACATAGACGCGTTTCTACTGGATTGGTCTCTTCTGGACTTATATGCATTCCCACCATTCAAGATAGTCAACAAGGTACTGCAGAAGTTCGCCTCTCACGAAGGGACAAGGTTGACGTTGGTTGCTACCCTCTGGCCCGCGAGAGAGTGGTTCACCGAGATACTTCAATGGCTGGTAGACTTTCCAAGAAGTCTTCCTCTAAGGGTAGATCTGTTACGTCAGCCCCACGTAAAGAATGTCCATCAAAGCCTCCCCGCTCTTCGTCTGACTTCCTTCAGACTATTGAAAGACTCTCAAGAGCTCGAGGCTTTTCGAAGGAGGCAGCCAGTGCGATTGCAAGAGCGAGGAGAGCTTCTACCATTAGAGTATACCAGTCGAAGTGGGAAGTCTTTCGAGACTGGTGCAAGTCAGCATCTGTGTCCTCGTCCAGTACCTCTGTAGCCCAAATCGCAGATTTTCTTTTGCATCTGAGAAAGGTTCGCTCCCTTTCAGCTCCCACGATTAAGGGCTACAGGAGCATGTTGGCTTCGGTCTTTCGACATAGAGGGTTAGATCTTTCCAACAATAAAGATCTCCTTAAGTCTTTCGAGACCTCTAAGGAACGTCGTTTGGCAACTCCTGGATGGAACTTAGACGTGGTCCTAAGGTTCCTCATGTCAGACAGGTTTGAGCCTTTACATTCAGCCTCCCTGAAGGATCTCACCCTCAAGACACTTTTCCTAGTGTGCTTGGCTTCGGCTAAAAGGGTCAGTGAACTTCATGCCTTCAGTAAGAACATCGGCTTTTCTACAGAAAAAGCCACTTGTTCACTTCAACTTGGTTTCCTGGCCAAAAATGAACTGCCTTCTCGTCCTTGGCCTAAATCTTTTGATATTCCTTGCTTATCAGAGATCGTAGGCAACGAACTGGAAAGAGTATTATGTCCTGTTAGAGCTCTTAAGTTCTATTTAGATCGTACTAAGTACTAAGTCATTACGAGGTAAATCTGAGGCATTATGGTGCTCAGTTAAGAAACCATCATTGCCTATGTCAAAGAATGCTTTGTCATATTTTATCAGATTTTTAATACGAGAAGCTCATTCTCACTTGAATGAGAAAGACCGATGTTTGCTTAAGGTTAAGACGCACGAAGTTAGAGCTATAGCAACCTCCGTGGCCTTCAAGCAAAATAAATCTCTGCAAAGTATCATGGACGCGACTTTTTGGAGAAGCAAGTCAGTGTTCGCGTCATTTTACTTAAAAGATGTCCAGACTCTTTACGAGGACTGCTACACACTGGGTCCATTCGTTGCAGCGAGTGCAGCAGTGGGTGAGGGTTCTACCACTACATTACCCTAATTCCAATATCCTTTTTAATCTGTCTCTTGAAATGTTTTTAATATTGTTTTTTGGGTTGTACGGAAGGCTAAGAAACCTTTCGCATCCTGGTTGATTTGGCGGGTGGTCAAAGTCATTTCTTGAGAGCGCCCAGATTAGGGGTTTGATGAGGTCCTGTTGTATGGGTTGCAGCCCTTAATACTTCAGCTCCTGGGAGTCTTTCAGCATCCTAAGAGGATCGCTGGGCTTCGTGAGGAAGACAGACTAATAAGGCAGAGTAATCGTCTAAGTCAACTTCCTTACCAGGTACCTTTATATATTTGGGTTTTGTTATGATATAACTGTCAAAAACTCTAAGCATATACGCTGTAAACTTAATTAACTCTGGTCTCTACCCACCACCATGGGTGTGAATCAGCTATTATATATTCACCGGCTAAGTTAAATATTTAAAAATGATATTTTAATTATAAAATAAATTTTTGAATATACTTACCCGGTGAATATATAAATTAAAGGCCCCCCCCCTTCCTCCCCGATAGAGACCCAGCGGGATGAGAAAAATTGGGTCTGTTTACATATAGATGCGGTATCTGGCCGATAGTTGGCGCTAGTGGGCACACCCGCAACCTTCATAGCGATCGCTCGCGAGTTTTTGTGTGTTTTTCTGTCGAGCCGCCGGAGGCTCAGCTATTATATATTCACCGGGTAAGTATATTCAAAAATTTATTTTATAATTAAAATATCATATTTCACAGAATATTTCATCATTTGGAATATGTTTCATCCTAAGGAAATTGAATAAGCAGACAAGTTTAGCATGTCGATAAGTAATTTTATTCTCTTAAAAAATGCATATAGTATTGTTTACCAGTTTTTTACTACAAGGAGAGGTTTTAATAAAAATTTTAACATTGTAATCATAATCCCTCTACTTCCTAAGATTTCTGGGAATATTTTCATTAATGTTTCCCACACTTACAGGTAAAACTTGGTGATCCTGGATTGGTAACATACACTGAGCAGGACATCCATTGGATTCCACGTGAGCATCATGCCCAGCCTTCTTTGGCCATAAACAACAACACGACTGATATTTGGGCTTTCAGCACAACCTTGTGGCAGATATTTTCATTTGGTGTAGCTCCTCTTCCAGGTATTACTAGCAAGTTATTTATTACTTTGAAATGGACCAAATTTAGTCATCCTGGGATGGGTATATGGCATATGGAATAATCCGATACAGTATTAGGAATTTAGAGACATTCTTTTAGGTAATAATTGCATTATAATTAATATATACCTCAGTGCACACACACACACACACACACACACACACATATATATATATATATATATATATATATATATATATATATATATATATATATATATATATAAAAATTCTACCTCATACTTGGGATCAAACCCTAGCCCCTTCTAATGAAAGGCCAGGTCACTTCCAATCGTGCCTCTGGTGGCATGGTTGGAAGCAACCTGGCCTTTCATTAGAAGGGACTAGGGTTCGATCCCAAGTACTGTATGAGGTAGAAATTTATTTCTATTTGAGCACAATATTATGTTGATATTTATCCATATATATATATATATATATATATATATATATATATATATATATATATATATATATATATATATATATATATATATATATATATATATATATATATATATATATATATCTATATCTCTATCCATCCATCCATCCATCCACCCATCCATCCATCCATCTAGAAATAGAATCATTATAGAAACCTACAAAAACTGAAACCAAGAATTCTCAAGTATGGAGGTCAGAGAGAGAAGCAATAAAGTAAATAATCTAGGAATGGCTGTTCTTTGTGTAGTAATTGCATTTTATAGGCAAAAATATAAATTATGATGTTTTCTTAAATAACAGCTGATGTAGGCATTTTAAAGATAAGATAATTTTTAAACTCAAATTTATTTTTCCATACTTAACCTCTGAATGATTGATTGATTGATTGAAAGTTTTTTGGCATCCTGACATGTAAGGTCATTGATGCCGAAAACCTCTGAATGATACAAGTTATTAAGTGAATGGACTAACTTGACAACTTCTAGATATAATAAAGAATGCCCCCCCCCCCCCTTTGCACCTTCCCTCTTTGAAATTAGTGAACAAAAGTTTTCATTGCTGGGAAGAGGCAGACGGCCATGGCAGTTGCCGAGGGTTAGTGCTAGGAAAGAGACAAATAATTTTACACATTTAATTTGACTCAATCACCAAAGGTAAATGTCACCTCATAAGTGGAGAGGAGATTGGGTCACCAGTTATATTCATAGGTATAAAAATGATAAATTTTGTTTTTAAAATAACTCTATTTCTATGAATAGAACAAGGCACACAATAAGTGATACACACAAACAACTCAAATCAAAATTTACGTTTCACAAATTAAATCAAAAGTCTTTATTTTATCTAGGCTAATACCTAAACAAATAAAATCGTAAAAATATAAAGGAAACCCTTACCATAAGGTCAGCTTTGTATGTTTTTTGAAATAATTATCCAATAATCACTGAGCAATCATATCGATTGATATAGAAAACCAAAGAAATATTTTACCTTGACAGGCAGTAATGAATACATTAGAAATAGATTCAAAGATGAAGCAATCGTTGATCATTAGATATACAATGTGATACAGCGTAAGCTAAACAAACAGTTTTGGAACTTGAGAGGCATTAACTGAACAGACTCATTTGAAGTTATGATTCAATGACAAATGTTATTCTTAATTCATGATGTAATAGATAAGGGATTTTGACGAAGGAAAAATCTATTTCTGGGTAGAGACCTGTGATGCCCGGTGAAAAGTCCTTCTTTCTACCTTTTCTGATATAAATCTTCCAAATATACCAGAGAAAAATAAAAGCATGGAATGCAGAGGTTACTACCCTCGCGTGAGCACCTCGTGAGTGTCGTGTATACATCATGGGCGTGTGAAAACTACTATTCACAGGCTGTCTTCCAATTAGATAACTCCTTCATCAAAGAAAAGTTATAATTAAATCATTGTAATATAAAATAGCCCGTACAATTATTTGAATACATCCCCTGATCCTAGATGAAATATGTCTTCAATTTTCTACAAGGCTCTCTTCTAACAGTAATCGGCAAATATAATTAGTTTTCCATAGATCTGTCTCGAGAACTCATCCTAAAGATAGATTCACAGATAAACTGACCACAGTGACTCACTCTCTGATTTCGTGCACTAAACCCTGTAAAATGGGTTGGGGAAATTCATCCATTGAGATGGGATAATGGTCAGTCAGTTCCCTTAACAAAAGATATTACATTTAGACATTGGTCTATAAAATAAAATAATCTCTTTAGTGAGATTAGAATTCGTAATTATGATGTTAGTATTTATTGCCAAATATGCTTTAACTCTTTTAATTGGGAATAATATCTATTTTCATAATCTTTCCCACCATTTTGTTTAACGAGTATTGGGTACAATCCTTTATCTAGCTTTTTCACTTTTTAATTTTTAACTTTAAATAGGGGAAGCACTCTTACCTTATTATTAAATTAGCTTTAAATTAAAAAACAAAACCAACATTCCCAGATAAGGCTTACAACTCGTAATGCATTTTGCTCAATTTAACATTAATAAATGCAAAGAGGGTTTTGACAGCCATCTTCAAATATAAACCTGTATCATAAGGCTTGGCTTATAGCCAAGCTTTTCAAGAAGTGTAATATGAACAAAACCAATGCAATTAGATTATCTGTAGGGAGCTTGAATCTCAAATCCTTAGATGACTGCTATAAGATTTTCAACTAAATTTAATTACTGTATGCTCTTCAATTGCAGATGTAATGCCAAAGATTATTCTAGATATATAGGCTACAAATTCTTATCATAAAAGCCTCTGTGGTATTAGTAGATATTTCTTTACTACTTTCATAATCTTGAGAAGTTGAGTATACAGTATTACAAATATTTTGAATCTTACGAATATTCAATTAGGTAGAAAAAGCTGTATAAATTCATGATACATATGTAGACTAGCCCAGCAGTGCTAGCAAGACCAACTGACTGAAATGATAGAGAGTAACCATGTTGGAATTGGAGAACTTTTCAACTTCAGCATTCAATCTTGGAATGATTCTGTTCATATGTAGAGGACTCCTGAAATTTTGTAACTGATATTGATGCTTAGTAGTTTCTTTGTTGACTTATTTAATGTGGTAAGACCATCAACGGACAAGGTCCAAAAATTCTTTTGTCTATAACACATGGGTGGGAGCTTCTCTGTCATTAGATGATGAATGTATGGGTTTGGATACAGACATAAAATCACTTCACACCTGAGTTCTTCGAGATTCATCTTTCCCCTCTGAGCTTTCCTGAACCTGTTGATAACTGACAGGATACATTCTATAGATACTGTAGAGTACAAGGAAAGGAGATATGATAGGCCTTTTGGGGTATGTCCTAGGTGTTCATGGGTTTTTCATTAATCCAAAGGTCTGAGTAGGTTTTAGAGATTAGCTATGGCCTACGTTTAGAGACTAGCCATGCCCTAGCTTTAGAGACTAGTCTAGGCCTAAGCCCTGGACATTGTATTGAAGAATATGGTTGAAGTACTCTACTGCCTGAGTTAGAACCATTTCTATTACCTAAACAAATATCACCGGTCTGTAAAAGCACAAGAAAGGAAGCTGTTTGTCTTACTCAATTTGAAAAACAGGCTTGAGTGAAGCATCTCGGCCATCGTTCCATTTCAAAGTAAACCAAGTGTTGATAAACAAGGGAATTGAAATTGGTTATTGTTGAATGATTTTTTGGGTTTGTTAGAAAAATATTTATTGCAGATGAGTGAAAACATCGTTATGATCTTGGATGAAAGTATATTATAGGAACCCTAATTAGAAATGATAGATAAACGGATTTTGAGCGAAGCGAAAAATCTATTTTTGGGTGAGATAGCCATGACGTCCTGATGGAAGGTTCCTTCAGTAGCTTCCTTGGGTATATTTAACTACAGGGATATTTCCAGAGAATTAAACTAAAGGTTATCACAGAATTCTAACTTCTGGTGCGAGTACCCTAAAGGTTTCCCTCTAGGATATCGTATATTAACAGGGGACGCATGTATTAACACGCCACATAGCTATCTGCACCCCATATAGAGTTAACACTTCGATATGGAAAGGTGGAGAATAACTGGGGAGCCGTTCCACAGTTACACTCGTCCGTGGCTGCTTTTGGTACTCGAAACGTAAACAAACGGGCGCCATTGCTAAATGACGTCATGTCCGTCCTCATCCTGAGGCCAGCTCCTTGCTAATCTCCATGATACAGCAGGACAGGGCGGGGCCTGAAAGGATGGACTAGAATAGACAGGAGGGTCCATCAGGACGTCATGGCTATCCCACCCAAAAATAGATTTTTCGCTTCGCTCAAAATCCGTTTTTTGGGCTCAAGCCATGACGTCCTGATGGAAGTGTACCAGAGAATTAATGTATCGTGGAAAATTTCCCCTTTTTTAAAGTAAGTGCCAAGGGCTCCGAATAGAGGTATGTAATGTGTCCTCGCTAGAGTTTCCATGGGGATCCAGCTTCCTGCCCCCCTGGCAGAGAAGTCCCGGCGGATCATACCAAAATCCCGAAGTGATCATCGAAGGGCTACTCACCCTGCGGAGAGTTCGTGAAGGACTCGGAGACAAGACAGAAGGTTAATATTCGGGTAGGAATATTATCAAGCATAGGTAAGTGATAATTAATCACTACGCTCCTTGGAGGAGAGATCAATCTGGTCTCGAAGGCAGGATGAAAGTAAGTATTCAGGTAGGAATACTACACAGCATGAGTGAGTATATAATACAAGTAAATTTATATTACTGTATTCTTCTTATTCAAAAGGAAGGGGTTAAATGAAACTATGACAATCATATATTTCATAATAATAATAGGAGCGGAGAGAGACTCACATGTAATAAAATAGACATTTTATTTCATAGATTGCAGATTATTGTGATAACAATTGCAATAATAAGTGTAAAGTTAATTTACAATAATAAAGAATAATGTACATAGAAAATAAAAGACTTCAATCTTGAATCTGAAAGAAATTTCACTTTTAGAAACACAAGTTCCAGAGGAACGTCAGTCTTTTTCAAAGAAAAACACATCATGCTCTAGAGCATGTGGCACTCATGTGAAGTCTATGACATTTCACCTTGATAAGAACAGTATTAAAAACACTAAGTGTCCATGAAATCACTATGTATCACACGAGGGTCAACACAGGCACCCGTAGAGTTAAAGTCCCAAGTAACTCGCTGTTCTATGCAGAGTTAAACGGCAGGTTTCATAACACTACCTGCAGCTACCACGAAATGTTTAACTTCATGCGCTTGCTTCGCGTAGTGCTTGAAGAAAACGCGCGACGATTTCCACCCTGTGAAGCTCTTGAGGCTTTCGAAATCCATGCTCTGGAAGAAATTCAGAGAAGACGCGACTTTTCTAGGATCATGACCTGCGGGTGTACTGTCAGGATCCGCTCTGCGAATGAAGTAGGTGATTTTCGCTCTTAGTTGTTTCAGTGATAGGTCACTACCCGATGTTTCTCCTTTGAAGAGTTGTCCTCCACCGAAGTCTGAAGTTCTTCGAAGATAGACCTTAAGACTCTCCACTGGGCATAGAGAGACATCTTCCTTCAGGGGGCAGATTCTCCAAGGGCCCCATCTCTTGGTGGGTAGTTCATTCTTTGCGAGAAACGTCGGATCAGGGAAGAGGGTAAGTTCTCCTGTATCTGCGAACAGGATATGACCCTCGTCTCTTGACAATGCCACTATTTCACTGACTCGGGCTCCCGAGGCGAGAGCAAAATGGAAGATAACTTTTTGAGTCAGGTCTTTTAGAGGGCACGAATCGTTGTCCAGGTTAGAGGCAAAATGGAGCCCGAAGGGCATGGCCCTGAAGGCGTAACTTTTCCTTTGGAGTCAAAATTCTAGGTAGGAGGAAGCGTGATGATTCATTGGAACGTGCCAGTAGGCATCCGCCAGGTCTATGGAGACCGTGTAGGCCCCTTGAGGCAGAAGGGTCCTTATTTGTTGGAGAGTCAGCATCTTGAACTTGTTGTTCGCAATGAACTTGTTGAGAGGGGATAAGTCTAGAATTACTCTGAGTTTGTCGGAGTCCTTCTTGGGAACACAAAATAGTCTCCCTTGGAACCTGGTTGACTTTACCCTCCTGATCACCTTCTTGTTCAAGAGTTCTAGGATGTATTCTTCCAGGAGGGGGGTTGACTGTTGGAAGAATTGCTGAAAGGCTGGGGGTGGTTGCGTCCAGCTCCAGCCTAGTCCCTTCTTGACGATGCTGTGTGCCCAGGGATAGAAGGTCCAACGATCCTGGAATTGGCGGAGTCTTCCTCCCACCGGAAGCACTTCATTGCTTCTGGTGTCCCGAGGGTTTGCCACCTCGGCCGCTAGCTCCCCTTCCTCCTCTGCCTCTGGAGGGGCGGCGAGACGAATCTCTGCCGGAACCTCTGTTTGAGCCCCTACCTCTGGGACGAAAGCATGTTGCTCAAATGCAGGGGTAAAGACCGGTGACTACGACACCACCGGCTGGGGGACCAACTGAAGGGTCTGCTGTGGCTGTGCTGCCACTTGGGGAGTAGCGGAACCCGGAAACTGCCGTCTCTGTTGACGTTACTGGGTTTCGGTTTCTGGGACTTCCTCTTAGGTTGAGGGCCATCGTCCTGAGAGGATTTCCTTTTTCTAGACATGCCCCACTTGTGGAGAAGGTTCCTGTTCTCCGTGGCGGCCTTGTCTGCAATCTCTTTCACCAGGGAGGAGGGAAAGAGATATTTACCCCAGATATTGGAGGAAATCAGTCTCCGGGGTTCGTGTTTTACCGTCGCGCTGGCAAACACGAATTCACGACAGGCTCTGCGAGCCTTAATGAAGCTGTACAGGTCCTTAGTCACCGTTGCCAAGTGTGTTTTGGCTAGGATCATGTAAAAGTTCGGGACTCTAGTGTCCCCGGCCATGAGTTCAAGCTGTACCTGGAGGGACAGCGATGCGGCAAGCCTCTTCTTCGTATCCTGTTCCCTACGAAGGAAGTGATCATTTAGCCTTGGGAGGTCCTCATTGAACTGACGACCGGCTACGTCAGGCTCTAACTTCCCCACCGTGAAGGTTGACTGGACGTCTTTCCAGTGCCTATCATCGGGAGGAACGGTAAGGGAGAAGGGTCTACACTCCTCCAGTGCAGGGCAAGGTTTCCCTTCCTCCACTGCTTTCAAGACTGCTGTGAAGGCCTTTTCTATAAAGGGGAAGGTCGCAGCATTCGGCGCAACGAAGGTTGGGTGCTTCTTACTGAGCGCCGGCATCTTGGAGTTGGTGAAACCCCTACTCTTCACCGCACTGGCTAGCATAGCCTGGGCCTTCGCGAGGTCGAACACGATTACTTCCTTCGGTTCGGTCTCTTCTTTTGAGGCTGGTTCGGACCTGAGCCGGACGTAACAGTCCGGATAAGCCTCGAAGTTCGGGAAGAATTCCACTTCTTCCAACAAGATAGAGCCGACCTTCTCACTGATGAAGATCCTACCAGTTGTGATCGGCATATGCTCGGCGTATCTCCATGGGTTAGTATCGGAGCAAGAGGGGAGGTCCTTAACCGAAATCCGTTTCGGTTGTTTAAAACTCGCTAGGGTAGACCGGAATTGCTCATGGGTCTCTCAAAGTTTTCTTTCCATGAGGGCTTCAAGCATCTTGAAGACCTCCTGAGTGCCCGCTGGAAGAGGGTCCGGGGTGGCGGAAGTCGAAGGAACAGGTTCCTCGAACGGTGCAGGAGTCGCTGCGGGAGTAGGAGTGGGAGCGACCTCGGACTCCGAATCAGGATATTCCACCTGATCTTCCTCATAGTCGAGCTCCTTGCCCATGAGGTTCTTCTCCGTCTCTTCCGACACTTCCGACATACGTTCCACGTTATCAGAATCCAAGTGGCACTCATGCATGGACTGGGCCATGACGATATCAGGTTCCACCACGAGTTGGACGGTGGGGATCTGATCACTGGGGATCACAGAGTCTTTAGATGCCTTTGGAAACAGCAAGGCCCTCAAATCTTCGCCGGCGAGATACGGTCCGGTGGCATTCTTCTGGAAACCATGCACCCACTTGCGTAGCTTCTCTCGAGCGTTGTCCCTTGCCTCCGCTGAAGGAGGATCGTCGAACGCCTCGACCAAACGACTCTTGCAGACTGTACAGTGCTGCGGGTCCCAGTATTTCAGGTCGCCTCTCTTGGCGGCGCAGGGGGCGTGGGTCCGGCACGCCTTGTGCCCGTAGAAGTCCGGGCGCTTCACTCCACAAAAGTTGCTTTCGCACTTCATATACTCCTCCTGTAAAAGAAAGAGATCATGAGTACATGGAAGGCATAAGAATGACTTACATTACTCTAAAATTAAGATAACTTAATCTAAGTTTTTAAGCATTAAAATAATTCATAAGGTATTATAATGCCTGAGAGTAGAGAGCGGGAAAGGAAGTAGATAGACACATACTTGTGAATCCCGCCCAGTCGGTTACCGTAACCTTATCAGTAGGCAATTTCTTTTGTGGCCTAACGGAAATCCATATGGATAAGCCGTGGTGAGTAGAAGCTAAGCCTCTAGCAGAAATTGCCCGCGAGTTGTAGCAGGGACTGAGACCACTCAGATCCCTGGGTAGAAGGGGAGTAGAGAAAACCCCTTATTAGATATGGGTTCCGGCAATCGGCTCCGCGAAGACACACAGAGTATGCTGGAATATTGCAATGTGCAATCAGACAGCACAGCCACAATTTCAAGGGTAAGACAATACCTATATGTGGAAGTGGCTAAGCCATCTGGCTGCAGTATGTTGGCTGTCGGCATATTGTCGGCAGGTATGAGAAGGGTTGCATGTCCCTTAACGTTTCCAGGGGGTGCCGGCAGACCGACGGTATGCCGGAGGCCGGTCCTGCAGGGTGGAAGGCATCAAGACAGACACATTGAGTATCTAAAATATAATACCATCGTGGCGACCGCCGGCACAGTGGCGGGTCGCCGGCAGGAGGCGGCGGCTCCGGCAGCCGACGGCTGACGGCCTGGTGAGCTTGGATCAATTCATAAGATAGATAAGCATATGGTTGTATACCTAGACCGCCGGCACGGAGGGTCAGCCAGCTGTTACTAGGTAAAATGGTTGGTGGGACGTCGGCTGTATGCCGACGGAAGGCGGCAGCCTCCGGCACACGGAAGGCTGACGTCTGAGAGGGGGGAGGGCATCTTATGAAAGAATGTCACCAGAGGCAAGGCGGTATCACCGGCTGTGGAGGCGGCAAGGGACCGGCACCAGGATAGACGGAGAGAAAGGTAAGGAGGGATGGGAGGAGTAAGACCACATACCCCTCCGGCATCCCTCCGGAGAGAGTGCACTCATGATAGGAGTAGATACTCCTAGCATCCGGCGGCAGGGGGCCGGCAGTCGGCCGGGTGCCTGGGGTAACCCAAGGGAGGGTTAGAGGGCACTCAAGAGGGGGAAACCCCCGCCGGCCGGACCGCTGCCGGCGACTACCCCCATAGAACGCTATGAAGGGTATGTGTACCAGAGCGGCCAGCTCAGCAGGAGAACAAGTTAGCCCTACCACTCCACCCAAGGGAGGAGTTGTAGGACTAAGGACAGATGTGTATAGGCAAGCCTACACCAAAGGGATAGGTGGGGAGGGAGAAGATGAGGGGTCTTTCTATAGGGGAGGCTCTGTACAATAACGGCCACCAAGGAAAGGGAGAATGCTCCCTAACCTAGGTTAGGTAACCAGAATGAGAATGGTACAGGAGTACAGTCTCAAACTATAAAAGAACAGAATCAACCCCCAGAGCTTAACCTAGAGAAGGAGGGTTAACTCCTAGGCTAGGTAAGCTGAAAGACACATCGCAAGTTGCAGGGAGGAAGGAGTAACCCAACCAGGTGCAACTGAGGAAGGGCAGAGCCGATCCTTATTTCTCGGTCACAACCCTAAGGGGTTATCATTCCCTTAGGGTAGACAGAGAAGCGATAAATACTCTGTTTGTAGACAAGATTCCCTTATATAGAAGGGAAAGCATGGCCACACAGAGGGAATGCCCGCAGGCAGGGGATTAGGGAGCATATAGCGGTTCCTACATTTAGGTTAGGGTGGAAAGATACGCAATCAACCCGGTCCCCTATATGGTCCCCGAAGGCGAAAACACTTACATCACAGTTAACAGTATGTTTAATAATGCCACAATCTTCATAACCTAACCTAGGAACACTGGTATATATCATGCATGAACACAAGCACTAGGCTATCCAGCCTAGGGGCTAAGCTAGCGATCTAGTATGGGGTCGAACGGCGACCGAGTCAGATGAGCGCTAAAACACGATATAAGTAATTCCTAGCTATGAAGACTAAATAACTAATAATATTAATTAGTTAAGAGACCGGATAAGGCTGTTCTGGCTAACTAAATAAGGCATGCGATATGAACAGCGACGCCATAAAATGGCGCGTCCGGGATCGGCACAGCTCCGCCACAAAACACAATATTTTACGAAAAGTAAAAGTTACTTTACGGCTAGAGCTTATTTAAACAATACTGGGACCTGGTACTCAACTTTCCAGAAGAAGGCGAGGCTGAAGGTAACGACATAACGGCGATGTAAGTCGATGAAAATCACACAAAGGGAAATCCGACCAAAGCAAGGGGCTACAGGCCTCAGGATGAGGACGGACGTGACGTCATTTAGCAATGGCGCCCGTTTGTTTACGTTTCGAGTACCAAAAGCAGCTACGGACGAGTGTAACTGTGGAACGGCTCCCCAGTTATTCTCCACCTTTCCATATCGAAGTGTTAACTCTATATGGGGTGCAGATAGCTGTGTGGTGTATTAATACATGTGTCCCCTGTTGATATACGATATCCTAGAGGGAAACCTTTAGGGTACTCGCACCAGAAGTTAGAATTCTGTGATAACCTTTAGTTTAATTCTCTGGGAATATCCCTGTAGTTAAATATACCCAAGGAAGCTACTGAAGGAACCTTCCATCAGGACGTCATGGCTTGAGCCCAAAAAAATTGATAGCAACATAGGAGTAACTAAAAAATGAATAAGAATTCTGAAAAATTAGGGAAAGTCTTCTTCCCTATATACAGAAAACTGTTGCAATTAATTCTTTGAGTATGAACTTATTTTCAAATGTAAAATAGACTAAAAGGCACATTGTAAATGCTGCTTGCAGAAGCAGCTCTGTATGTGTCTTTGTGATTGTAAAGGTTCATGCTCTCAGAGTTGGGATAGTCCCTAGACAAAACACTTGTCTCCAGTATTTGCCTCAGGCTATTAACAAATCATTATGAATCTTAATACACTATTGACATACTAACTACAACACTGTATTTTAATTTAAATGAACATTACTAAAGCTATTTAAAACGTTCAAAGTTGTTTTTTATTCTTTATATATCAATTGTGTTGTTTGCATGGACAGGCATGTTGTAAGAGCATTGTATATGATAATGAGAAAACAATCATTTTTTCAGTGTATCGCATCCTTTTATTGAATTTTTTTACCCAAATAATTTATATTTTGATACCATTTTGGTCATTATAGTCACAAAAGAATTTTAAATACAAAACATTGCATGTTTCCAGCTGCCATTTTAAAAAATATGTATGTTTAAAAAAGGAAGTGCGAGCTAATGGTTATTTTCTCAAATCAAGATGTTTCAAAACGTCAAAATATGAATCCAAGATGTCTATCGAGAACATCCAGTCTTTTTGTTTGATCTCTGCCAGAATCTTGAGTGTGTTTCCATTGAAAACTTTGTGAGCACTGTGAATTGTTAAGGGTTGAGAAATCTAGAACAGATTTCCAACCCTGGGAGCCTCTGGGTACCAGAAATAACCAGTTGTAAAACCATGGAGAGGGATTTAAGACATCTTCTATCACATCCTTCTCTGGAATTTTGCCATTTTTAGTAGTAGAATTAGAGGTTTTACTGTATTGCTTGAGGACACTGTTTCCTTTCCTCATTAAGTTATTTCCATTGGTAGAGTCCTTGGGCTTATATCATCCTGCTTTGCCAACTAGGGTTGTAGTTTAGCTATTGATAATAATAATAAGTGATATTGATATTATTATTATTATTATTATTATTATTATTATTATTATTATTATTATTATTATTATTATTATTATTATTACTTGCTAAGGTACAACCATAGTTGGAAAGCAGGGTGCTATAAACCCAAAGGCTCCACGGGAAAAATAGCAAAGTGAAGAAAGGAAATAAGGAAACTACAAGAGAAGTAATTAACAATTGAAATAAAATATTTTAAGAACAGTAACAGCATTAAAATAAATCTTTCATATATAAGTTATAAAAACTTTAAAAAAACAAGAGGAAGAGAAATAAGATAGAATAGATTGCCCAAGTGTACCCTCAAGCAAGAGAACTTTACCCTAAGACAGTGAAAGACCAGGGTACAGAGGCTATGACACTATCCAAGAGTAGTGAACAATGGTTTGATTTTGGAGTGTCCTTCTTCTAAAAGAGCTACTTACCATAGCTAAATAGTCTCTTCTACCCTTACCAAGAGGAAAGTAGCCACTAAACAATTACATTGCAGTAGTTAACCCCTTGAGTGAAGAAGAATTATTTGGTGATTTCAGTGTTGTCGGATTTATGAGGACAGAGGAGAATATGTAAAGAATAGGCCAGACTATTCGATATATGTGTAGGCAAAAGGAAAATGAGCTGTAAGCAGAGAGAAGGCTCCTGTGTAGTACTGTCTGGTTAGTCAAAGGACCCAATAGCTCTCTAGCTGTAGTATCTCAACAGGTGGTTGGTGCCTTGGTCAACCCACTACTGACAATAATAATAATAATAATAATGATAATTGATAATTGATGATAATGATAATGATAAAATGGAACTGGTTACCTTGATATGGGATATAAATTAGAAGGATCTGGTAATCTTCTTCGACCACAGTCAGCACCCATGGGGCCAGCAGCAGGTTTCTCCAAACGGGGAAGAAGTGGGACAGTCTTCCCAATACTGGAATTTGGTGGGATGGGGAGTGGGCCAATTGTTTTATATTTTCTGTGAGGTGATGATGTTGTAATGGTATCACTCATAGCAGATGAATTTTAGCAACTTGGTGCTTTGTCAAGTTTAGTGTGTCTGAACATGAAGGTCTCTTATATACACACACCGAGTCAGCTTTGCATGGTGATACATTGTCCCTAGACCAGGAGTTGTCAATATTTTTGTGGTATTTATATCCTTAGATGTCCTGTTCTAGCCTTTCAAAGGGAAGCCCTTGGAGAACACACAGCACCAACCCAGAAATGGGATTTTCCCAGGTCAAAATCCCCGTTATTACAGTTCAATGATGTCCGTATACATCATATGTTTTGACAACTTGTACAATTCAGAATATTATATTGTGTAAATGTAAAACATTCTATAAGAATTATAATGTTGATTATAATCCGTTTACTATAATTACCATATATGGACCTTATGTAAGTTTTTGTCTTTGAGATAGGTGCAGATATGGAAGAGGTTCGGCAGCTTTATGCAACTGGTCGTTTACTTCCACGTCCAGATCACTGCCCACAGGAACTTTATAAAGTAAGTTTTTAATTTCTTGGTTTTTGTTGAAAGCTTATTTTTTTTTTTGTATCAAAGAAACTTTAGTATCTTGCAAGCATACTTATTTATGTTTAGGTGTGTTAAGAGTTATTTGCAATTTTGAATACGATTTGATAGAGTAAATCAATACTGCAAACAGTTTTGGAACTTGATATATTTTAACTTAACAGACTCATTTTTAGTTATGATTCAGCAACATTCGAGTTATAATAGATTAGCTGTAATGAAATCAAAGTAATACAGAATTACCAATACAATTACTTCAACATATCACATGCCAAAATTATTGGACCAAGACGGAATACGTTTTCGAATTCGTTTAAGGTACTGTTCAAATAATGGTCAGGAAATACAGCTAGTTCTCCTAGATCTATTGCAAGAACTCTTCCAAATGATAAATTCTTAACAAAATTGACCTCAGTGATTAATGCTCTGGTATCACTAGTTTACGCTTGAATATGCAAGGGAAATTTGCCAGTGAGACATGAGAATTTTTTATCAGTTTCTTTAACAAATGGACATTACATCTAGACATTGGTCTATAAAGGAAACAAATCCCACAAATGAGTTTAATGACTATATTCTTAATGCTAGTTTTTCAATATCAAACTTACCCGATGATCATATAGCTGCATCCCTGCTGCCCGACAGAAAAAACCTACGGGCGGAATACGCCAGCGATCGCTATACAGGTGGGGGTGTACATCAACAGCGCCATCTGTCAAGTAGGTACTCAAGTACTCGATGTCAACAAAGAACCAATTTTCCCTCTGTCGTGCCACAGGCAAGACCTACTAAATACGCCGTCCCTAACTGGATTTGTTTTCACAACGATTTGGTGAAGTACACTATTCCAGTTTTGAGCTTTCGCTATGCAGGGGTTTTATCTTCATTTCAAAACTTGAACTCGTTTTGGATAGATTTAATTATGGTGACGAAGAGAGTATGGACTCTCTTTCACTTTTAAATGGCCGACCCTTCCCTTAGACGGAAGTGTTGGTGACGAAGAGAGTATGGACTCTCTTTCACTTTTAAATGGCCGACCCTTCCCTTAGACGGAAGTGTGTTTAGGTTTTTGGTAATTTTGCTTCTCAAGTTATAGATTTATTTTATTTTATATCTCTCCGCCTTTATAGGCCTCTTCGATTAACTTTCCATTTATTATAAACTTATAAAAATTAATTTTTATGTTTGTTTATATGCGACCTTTCCTAATAGTAGGCGGTCCTTACTTGGAACCGAAGTTAATTAACTTTGAGCCCGTCATATCGTATTTACCTTTTAAGAATTTATACTTTTTTAATTTTAATGTTTTTGAAAGAATTTCTTTGATAGTCTCGTACTGTTTTCAAAGATGAACTAACGTTTAGTTTAGTCTCCGCAGTTGTTGACGTTCAGAACGTTCAACTTGCGCTCTATCGTTACGATAGAGAGAGAGTATTTCACGGTTTCACGTTGCAGTAAGAGTAAACCGATTCTAGCGTTTCGTTCATTCTTTCTTAGCTTAAATGGTTTAAATTCTAATAAAGGAACTTTTTATTTGGGAAACCTTTCAGTTTTTTCCTTTAGCAAATAATATGTTTTAACGATATATAATTGGGCTCTTCTCTCAGGTTCTAAGTCAAGAGAGAAGAGAGAGAGAGATAGAGACGGAGGGAGAGAGAGGAGAATAAACGTTTCGTTCAAGCGGGTAACGTTGTTCTCGTTTTTTACTCTTCTCCCTAGTCGCTGTAGGGGAAGAAGGTAAAACTTTTCTAGAGTTTTATTCTTGTTCCCAGGCTTTATGCGGTGAGAGATTTTAAACGTAGTTTATTTGATCTAGTGTTTAGTCTCTTTTCCAGCCACTGAATTCTTTATCTTTAATTATGTTTTTCTGTTGCATTGTAAAACTGTTTTCGCAATTACTACCTTTTAATGAAGGATAGGATTGCGTGTTTCAGGTAGAAATCAGTTAAAGTTTCGATTTCAGTGAAATAAGTGCAAACAGAAAATCAAAAGTGATAAAGTGATATGCGCAAAGTGTTACAGTGTTGCGTTCGAGGGTTCGTCTGTTCGTGCCAGTTGTTCACCTAGTCCGGGACCTCTTACAAGCTCCCAAGCCCAGGGGAGAAGTAATGTCGAACGACTTATGGGTTCCACAGGTCTTGATCGACGAACAGACGTTTTCCTCGGTGGTTTCGGGTGTATCTACACACGTTGCCGACGTGATCGCCCCACCCACACAAAGACGAGAGAGCCCATTTATTCCTCGTCTGCGGAAGAGGTTTCTCGTAGAAACCATGGACCAAATCTTGCAGCTTTTTAAGTGCAAGTCGGTCCCTTCCGCGCAAGTCCAACGGCCTAGGTGTAGCCACTGGGTCAGTTCGGACTCGCTGCAGTCATCCGACGACTGCACACCTCCCAAGAGAGGCAAGGTGGTACCGCAACAGGCAGTAACTCCGTCTGTTGCCGCACCAGCTGTTTTAGACCCTCAGTCACAACGGACAGTAGCTCCGTTTGTTGCCGTCTTTTGTAGACCCTAGTGGTCCATGCTGCAGACTATGCAGTCTCAGCTTGCTTCCTTCATGCAGGAGTATCGTGCTGAGAAGGTTGACACTGCACCTGTTAACCTACAACCTGCCACGGTTGTGCGCTCAGCAGATACTGCGGCTGCCTGCTCCCACACTCCACCTGTGAGAGCTCCACCACCGATGCGCAGTCGACCCTGCCAGACGCATGTTCATGCGGCACCCTCCGTTGACATGCGTGAGCTACCGCATCAGCAGTGGGAAGGTGCTGTCAAGCTGCCGTGTTTTGACGCAATGCGGCATGCTCCGCAACCCACGGCAGTCCCTCCCACGCACCAGCACTCCGCTTTTGTTGTTGCCAGCTCCCACACTCCGGCTGCGGAGAAGGTTGACGATGCACCCGTTGGCCTACAGCCTGCCACGGTTGTGCGCCCAGCATGGCTGCCTGCTCCCACACTCTTGTTGTGAGAGCTCCTCCACCCATGCGCAGTCGACCCTGCCAGACGCATGCTGACTCCCACAGACACACGGAGCACTCCGTTGCCGTGCGTGAGCTACCACAAGCTGCCGTGTTTTGACACGGTGTGTCAGCCTCCGCAACACACTGTGGTTACCGCCACTCGCCCGCAGCAGACTAGTCAGTCAGGAGTTGAGGCTTCCCCACACAGCTTTGGTTGTTGCCAACTCACAGACTGTCAAGCAGTTACATGACGTTGCCTTCTGGTCTGCTACTAATGCACCAGTGCTGTATGTCCTCACGCACCTGTTGTGGTTGACAGTTCAGTTTTTGACAGTTCACAGACTGTCAAGCAGTTACATAACGTTGCCTTCTGGTCTGCTGCTTATGCACCAGTGAAACCCTCACTGAGATAACCTAGCTTTTCTCGGACATGGTTCCTGTAGATGAGAAAGTGCTGTTCTCCCTCCTTCTGATATTCCCTTGAGGACTCTGTCATTTGGAGAGGAGCCTTAAGCTGCTTAGCCTCCTATAGACTTTAATTAAAGCATAACATGCTTCCAGGGATGGTAAATGGTTCCGCTTCAGTCGCTAACCCCATCTGTTGCCACACCTGCTCCCATAGACCTTGGGCTTTGTTGCAAGACATACAGTCCAAGCTTAGTCCTTGATAGAGGATTTTTTACGGAGAAGAACCTTCTAGCCAACAACCTTCCTACCGGTTGGTTGTACGCCCTGTTGACGCTGAGGTATCCTACTCACGTCCGCCAGTTGAGATGGTTCCTCCACCGGTGCGACCCAGTGTGGGTTGCCAGTCGCACGTTGACGTTAAGCGACTCTCGGAGGTGGTTGTGGACGTTCAGTGTGTCACTAGGAAGACGTTCAACAACCAGCAGAGATGACTTGTTGTGACGCAGTGCGGCAACCTCAGCAACCCGATAAGGGGTTGTCTGCACAACCCAGACAGTCTAGACAGTTTCGGGTTGTCGCTGTACTTCCTCGCGTCCCCATGGTTGACAGTTCACAGACTGTGCAGCAGTACCATGATCTTGTGTCCGGCTCCGTCACGCATCCATCAGTGCGACCGGATTCAGCGAGTCAGACGTTGCCCACTCCGTTGCCGTTTCCTCATCAGTTTCGGATGAGGAACCCTCTGATGAGGACATGGCTGAACAAGACGATCAACCCCCAGCCCTGCTATCCATCCAGAAGATGCTGAAGAAGGAACACGGCCCTGTCAGGCTGTGGATGAGTCTGGTTAGGACACTGTCATCCGTGGTTCAATTGGTGTCACTTGGAAGACTACACCTCCGTCCTCTTCGGTATCATCTAGCTCTTCACTGGAAAAGGACAAGACGCTAGAAGCGGTCTCGATCCCGGTTTCCGGAAGATAAGTCTGGTCTGACTTGATGAAAGGACTTTATCTACCTTTGAAAGGGTCTTCCCCTGACTGTTCAGACTCCCAACCACGTTCTCTTCTCAGACGCATCGGACGTAGGCTGGGGTGCGACCTTAGGCGGTAGGGAATGCTCGGGATTATGGAACTCGAGTCAAAGGACAATGCATTTCAACTGCAAGAAGCTTCTGGCAGTACGTCTGACCTGGAAAAGCTTCAGGTCTCTCCTTCAAGGCAAAGTAGTGGAGGTGAACACGGTCAACTCCCTGCTTTGATGTACATCTCCTAGCAAGGAGGGACCTACTCTCTGACATGGTACGAGTTCGCAAGTGACCACCTCTCCTGTTCAACAGGTCTAGACTTTTCACTAGTAACGAGTTTCATCCAAGGCAACTTGAATGTCTTAGCAGATTGTCTCAGTAGGAAGGGACAATAATTCCAACATATTGGACCCTCCACAAGGATGTATGCAAGAGACTTTGGGTCACCTGGGGCCAGCCAACCATAGATCTCTTCGCAACCTCGATGTCCAAGAGGCTCTCAATACTTTGCTCACCTATCCCGGACCCAGCAATAGTTCTTATAGATGCCTTTCTACTAGATTGGTCTCATCTAGATCTATATGCATTCCCTCCGTTCTAGATTGTCAACAAGGTACTGCAGAAGTTCGCCTCTCACGAAGGGACAAAGTTGACGCTAGTTGCTTCCCTCTGGCCCGCGAGAGAATAACTTACCGAGGTACTTCGATGGCTAGTAGACGTTCCCAGAACTCTTCCCCTAAGGGTGGACCTGCTACGTCTGCCACGCGTAAAGAAGGTACTCCAAGGCCTCCACGCTCTTCGTCTGACTGCCTTCAGAGTATCGAAAGACTCTCGAGAACTAGAGGTTTTTTCGAAGGAGGCAACCAGAGCGATTGCTAGAGCAAGGAGAACATCCACCCTTAGAGTCTACCAATCGAAGTGGGAAATCTTCCGAAACTGGTGCAAGTCAGTATCCGTATCCTCGACCAGTACCTCTGTAACTCAAATAGCTGACTTCCTCTTATATCTGAGGAAAGAGCGATCTCTTTCAGCTCCCACTATCAAGGGTTACAGAAGCATGTTGGCATCAGTCTTCCGTCACAGAGGCTTAGATCTTTCCAACAATAAAGATCTACAGGACCTCCTTAAGTCTTTTGAGACCACGAAGGAGCGTCGTTTGGTTACACCTGGTTGGAATTTAGACGTGGTTCTAAGATTCCTTATGTCAGACAGGTTCGAACCACTTCAATCAGCCTCCCTGAAAGATCTCACCTTTAAGACTCTTTTCCTGATATGCTTAACCACAGCTAAAAGAGTCAGTGAGATTCCTGCCTTCAGCAAGAACATCGGATTCTCATCCGAAACGGCTACATGTTCTACATCTTGGTTTTCTAGCCAAACACGAGCTGCCTTCTCGGCCTTGACCAATATCGTTCGATATTCCAAACTTATCGTATGGTTGGAAATGAACTAGAAAGAGTATTATGTCCTGTAAGAGCTCTTAAGTTCTATTTTAAAACCTTTACGAGGCCCGTCTGAAGCTTTATGGTGTTCAGTTAAGAATCCATCTTTGCCTATGTCAGAGAATTCTTTATCCTATTTTTATCAGACTGTTAATACGAGAAGCTCATTCCCTTCTGAATGAGGAAGACCAAGCTTGGCTGAAGGTAAGGACACACGAAGTTAGAGCTGTCACAACTTCCGTGGCCTTTAAACAAAATAGATCTCTGCAAAATATATTCGACGCAACCTATTGGAAAAGCAAATCAGTGTTCGCGTCTTTTATCTTAAGAATGTCCAGTCTCTTTACGAGAACTGCTACACTCTGGGACCATTCGTAGCAACGAGTGCAGTAGTGGTGGGGGCTCCACCACTACAATTCCCTAATTCCAGAACCTTTTTAATCTTTCTCTTGAAATATTTTTGGGTTGTCCGGAAGGCTAAGAAGCCTTTCGCATCCTACTTGATTTGGCGGGTGGTCAAAATCATTTCTTGAGAAGCGCCTAGATTAGAGGTTTTGATGAGGACCTTTAGTATGGGTTGCAACCCTTCATACTTCAGCTCCTAGGAGTCGCTCAGCATCCTATGAGGATCGCGAGGCTCAGTAAGGAAGACGTACTTAAAAAGGCAGAGTAATTGTTCAAGTCGTCTTCCTTACCAGGTACTTATTTATTTTATGCTTGTTATTTTGAATAACTGCTAAAATGAAATACGGAATACTTAGCTCATAATGTCAACTTGTAATGCTGGTCTCTACCCACCCCCCTGGGTGTGAATCAGCTATATGATCATCGGGTAAGTTTGATATTGAAAAATGTTATTTTCATTAGTAAAATAAATTTTTGAATATACTTACCCGATGATCATAAATTAAAGGACCCACCCTTCCTCCCCAATAGAGAACCAGTGGGACAGAGGAGAAAATTGGTTCTTTGTTGACATCGAGTACTTGAGTACCTACTTGACAGATGGCGCTGTTGATGTACACCCCCACCTGTATAGCGATCGCTGGCGTATTCCGCCCGTAGGTTTTTTCTGTCGGGCAGCAGGGATGCAGCTATATGATCATCGGGTAAGTATATTCAAAAATTTATTTTACTAAGGAAAATAACATTTTATACAATTTTATATACTTTAACATGGGTATACAGTATCTAATATCATTTGTTTCCTTTAGATCTGTTTGATATTACAAAGATCAATATTTCTGGTTCCTTTGATTAGTTCATTTATTATTTAAATGATGAGAATAATTTTTTGTTACAGGTGATGCTAAGGTGTTGGTCTCCAGACCCTCAAACCAGACGTCAACCACAGGCAATCATGCGAGATGTCAACCAAATCCTTTACCAGGGTTAGTCATTTGTTGTGCTATTGTTTTCCTATTTTTAAATATTAAACTTAGCCGGTGAATATATAATAGCTGACGGCTCGACAGAATCCAAAAACTCGCGAGCGATCGCCATGAAGGTAGCGGGTGTGCCCACCAGCGCCGACTATCGGCCAGATACCGCATATACATGTAAACAGCTCCAGTTCTTCTCTGTCGGTTTCATCGACAAGTCGATTCCACTCGCTTTATGACCTCGAGTTTTCTACCGAATTGGTGAAGTACTTGGTTTTGGTTTTATTGCTTTCGCCGTGTTGGATTATTCAATACTATCCTCAAAAGAAATGCTTTTGAAAGGAGAGTAAAAGTGTTTTGCCCTTGCTTTTTTATCTCTGGTTTTTTTCCATAGAGTAAAGATGGCCGACCCTTCCCTCAGTGTACGGAAGTGTGTTTTAGGCTTTTAGTAATTATTTTATCACGTTAAAAATTATTGTTGATAATTATAGATTTTCCTCTATATATTTTATATCTCACCCGCCTTTATTAGACCTCTTCGATTAGCTTTCCATTTATACTAAACATCAAGATAAATTTTATGTTTTTGTTTATATGCGGCCTTTACCTCCGAGATGTAGGCGGTCCTAACTTGGAAACCGAAGTTAAACAACGTTGAGCCCATTCAACTTTTATTTTCGTTAAGTTTAAATCATTTGCTCTGTAAGAGTTATGAAATGAATATTTTTTAGAAAATATTTTAAGAAAGATATTCTTTGAATAGTCTTCGTGCTTTTTTTTTCAAAGATGAACTAACGTTTGGTTTATTTATGCTACGCAGTTTGCGCTCTATCGTTACGATAGAGAAAGAGAGAATCACGGTTTCACTTTGCAGAAAGAGTAAATCGATTTTGACGTTTTGTTAATTCTTCTTTCAAACTGAAGTGTTTTAAATACTAATTTAAAGGAACTTGTTAATTTTCATTTTCTTAGTCCTTTCAGTTTTTTCCTTTGGTCAAATAACCTGTTTATTGACGAAGGGTGAGTGGGCTTTTCTCTTGTATGTGACAAGAGAGAGAGAGATAGAGAGACGGAGAGAGAGAGAGGAAGAGAGAACGATCCGATCTTTATTCTCGTCCCAAGGGAGTTTAGGAGCGAGTAACGTTGTTCTCGATTCAGTTTACTCTCGTCCCAAGTCTCTGTACGGGGAGAAAGGATAAAACGTTTTTAGTTTTTATTCTCGTCCCAAGGCACTGTACGGTGAGAGATTGAAAACGTAGTCTTTAATGAACTAGTGTTTAGTCTCCTCCCCAGTCACTGATCCTTTTTAACTTTATATATTTCCGTTTTATTCGATATATATGTTTACTGATTTTTGCTTGTACTAATGTGCTTACATTATACGACTCATTTCGCAATTATAACCTTTTGATGTAAGGGAGAATTGCGTGCTTCAGGTAGAAATCAGTTTTATTCATGCCTAATGTGAAATTATTGAAAAATACGATATCAGTGAAGTAAGTGCAAAAACAGAAAATCGTAGTGATAAAGTGATAATTGCGCAAAGTGTTTTTTAGTGTTGCGACCGAGGGTTCGTCTGTTCGTGCTTGTCGTTCACCTAGTCCGAGACCTCTTTCAGGCTCCCATGCTACCAGGGAGAAGTAATGTCGTAGGACTTATGGGGACGAGAGGCTTTAACCAACGAACAGACGTTCCCTCTATGGTATCGGGCGTGTCTCGCAAGATCGCCCCTACCATAGACGAGCGAGGCTGTTTTCTCCTCGTCATCCGAAGGCTTCTCGCAAAAGAAACCTTGGAGCAAAGTTTCTAGACCCTTAAAGCGGAAGTCAGTCCCTTCAGGACAGGTCCAGCGTCCTGGCTGTAGCCATGGGGACAGCTCTGACCCTTTGCAGTCGTCGGAAGACGGTTCGCCTATTAAACGCAAGCGTAACACGGAGTCCGAGGGTCGCGGTAAAGGCAATGTTTTGCCAACACAGACGTTACCGTCGTCTCGGCCCGTTCCGACTCCCGTTGATCCTAAATGGGTTGTCCTGCAGGACATGCAGACTAAGTTTGCCTCCCTTATGGAGAAGTATGACGTTGAGCAGGTTCACGATGAACCTTCGCTTTCGAGTCGCCGTTACGCTTAACGAGACTCTGGCCGTCAGCCGTCCAAACGAGCATTTACTCGTCCTTTTGACATTATGAAACGTGATGTCGGTAGTTTGTCACGTCAGTCACGTGACTTGGATCCTCTATCGCTGCAGTCCCGTGTTGACTTTCAGCCGCTGCCGCAGCCTCGTGTTGACGTTCAGCCACTGCCGCAGTCTCGTGTTGACGTTCAGGACGTTCGCCAACCAGCTACAGTTGCCTTGTTTTGACGTTGAGCGTCAAGCACCGCAGTCAAGGGTTGTTTTGACTGCTCAGTCTAGGCAGTCAAGGCAGTCTCGACTTGACGTCGAGCGTCCATCAACTCCTGTTGTTGTTACTGGTCAGTCCTTTCAGCAGCGACATGACGTCGCTTCCTTGACTGCTACTGCTGCTCCTTTGCGTGTGGACTTTGCCTGTCAAGCATTGCCACCGCGGCAGGTCTCTCCTTTTCATGAGACTCGGCAATTGTCGGACGAGGTTCCTTCAGATGAGGAAGTTGCTGATCCCCCTCCTACTGATATTCCCTTGGGGACTTTGTCAGACGGAGAGGAGCCTAAAGCTGCTCAGCCCTCTATGGACTTTAAATAAATCATGCTGATTTTTAAGGATCTTTGTCCGGACCATTTTGTAACTGCTGCTCCTCGTTCGCCTAAACGTCAGAGTTTACACTAGGCCTAGCTACTTCGAAGCCGTTGTTTTCTAAGCTAGTGCTCTCTCGCTCTTCTAAGAGAGCTTTACGTTTGCTAGGCGACTGGTTGATCACCAGGAGGAGTTTGGGGGAGACAGCCTTTGCTTTCCCTCCTTTTAAACTGGCTTATAGAGCGAGCGTCTGGTATGACACGGGAGAAGTTCTCGGCTTGGGAGTTCTTGCCTCTGCCCAGAGAGACTTCTCAAGCCTCATAGACTCTCCCCGGCGCCTGGCCATGAGACGCTCCAAGATTTTATGGTCGGCTTCAGAGCTAGACCATCTCCTGTTAGGAGTTTTTCGAGCGTTTGAAGTTTTGCTGTACAATTATGTCATGCATGAACAAGGCTATCAGGGATGGCTCCAATGATCTGGCAGCCACGTTCACTGCAGGAGTACTTAAGATGTAAGTACGCTCAATGTGTTCATTGTCAAGACAAACTTCACAATGAAGACTACCAAGCTGTCTTGACAGCATTAAGGGAAGGCGACTGGATGGTCTCTCTCGACCTTCAGGATGCATACTTCCACATCCCGATTCATCCAAACTTTCAACTACATCTGAGGTTTGTGGACGGGAAAGTAATGTACCACTGTCGAGCACTGTACTCCGACCTCATTCCTGCTCCTCTTGTTTTTACAAGGCCCTTGCAAAATGTAGCAAGCTTTCTACATTTTTTGAGGATTCAGAGCCTCCCTTTATTTTGACGACTGGCTAATCAGGGCGTCGTCATTATTTCGCTGTCTGGAGAGCCTCTAATGGACATTAGACCTAACCAAGGAGCTAGGTCTCATAGTGAACGTAGAGAAGTCGTAACTTACAGTACCCCATCCCAGACTATTCTTTTTTTGGGAATGGAGATACAGTGTCTGATTTTTCGGCCCTTTTCGTCTCCCGCAAGAATGGAACAAGCTCTGTTAAAAGTCCTTCACTTGCAAGAGAAAAACAGTTGCTCTGTAAGAGTTTGAACTAGCCTCGTGGGAACTCTTTCATCGCTGGAGTAGTTTATCTCTCTGGGGAGACTCAACCTATGCCCTTTCCGATTTCACCTAAAACATTGGAACAAGGAGAAGGGCTTAGTGAGTATCTCTTTCCCAATCTCCAACTCAGTCTTGACATGTCTGACTTGGTGGGACAGCAACATCAGACTTCGAGAAGGTCTTTCTCTTGCGATCAAGAACCCAAACCATGTGTTGTTTTCAGATGCATCGGATTTGGGTTAGGGAGCTCCACTGGACAGTCTGGAAGGCTCGGGTCTTTGATCCACGGATCAGAAGGAACTCCATTTAAGGCAGTAACATCTCTCCTTTGGCGAGATTTGTGCAAGGAAATGAATGTCTTGGCGGACGGCCTCAGCAGAAGAGGACAAGTCATCTCCATGGAGTGGACGTTGCATAAGACTGTGTGCGAGAAGCTATGGATGACATGGGGTCAACCCACCATAGATCTTTTTGCGACTCTCTCTGACAAAGAGGCTCTCGACTTACTGCTTTCCAGTTCCAGATCCAGAGGCAGCCCACATAGACGCTTTCCTGCTGGACTGGTCTCACCTGGACGTTTATGCCTTTCCACCTTTCAAGATCCTAGACAAGGTGCTGCAGAAGTTCACCTCTCACGAAGGGACCAGGTTGACATTGGTTGCTCCACTCTGGCCCGCGAGAGAGTGGTTCACAGAGGTACTTCAATGGCTGGTAGACGTTCCAAGGAGTCTACCTTTAAGGATGGATCTCTTACGGCAGCCCCACGTAAGGAGTCTTCATCAAAGCCTCCCCGCGCTTCGTCTGACTGCCTTCAGACTATCGAAAGACTCTTAAGAGCTCGAGGATTTTCGAAGGAGGCAGCCAGAGCGATTGCGAGAGCTAGGAGAGCATCTACCATCAAGGTCTACCAGTCGAAGTGGGAAGTCTTTAGAGACTGGTGCAAGTCATCATCCATTTCCTCTTCCAGGACCTCTGTAGCCCAAATTGCAGACTTTCTCCTACATCTGAGAAATGTTCGCTCCCTCCCAGCGCCCACTATTAAGGGCTATAGGAGCATGTTGGCGTCTGTGTTCAGACATAGAGGCTTAGATCTGTCCAATAATAAAGATCTCCAAGATCTCCTTAAGTCCTTCGAGACCTCTAAGGAGCGTCGTATGGCAACTCCTGGATGGAACTTAGACGTGGTCCTAAGGTTCCTAATGTCCGACAGGTTTGAGCCATTACATTCAGCCTCCCTGAAGGATCTCACCCTCAAGACGCTTTCTTAGTGTGCTTGGCTTCGGCTTAAAGGGTCAGTGAGATCCATGCCTTCAGTAGGAACATCGGCTTTTCTACAGATAAAGCCACATGTTCACTTCAGCTTGGTTTTCTTGGCCAAAAATGAACTGCCTTCTCGTCCTTGGCCTAAGTCATTTGATATACCTTGCCTGTCAGAGATCGTAGGCAACGAGCTTGAAAGAGTGCTGTGTCCAGTTAGAGCTCTGAAGTTTTATTTAGCTCGGACTAAATCCTTACGAGGTGGATCTGAGGCCTTGTGGTGCTCAGTTAAGAAGCCTTCATTGCCTATGTCAAAGAATGCTTTGTCATATTTTATTAGATTTTTAATCCGAGAGGCTCATTCTCACTTGAGTGAAAAAGATCGTTGCTTGCTTAAGGTTAAGACGCACGAAGTAAGAGCTATAGCAACTTCCGTGGCCTTTAAGCAAAACAGATCTCTGCTAAGTATTATGGACGCGACCTTTTGAAGAAGCAAGTCGGTATTCGCGTCATTTTACTTAACCCTGGATAGGTACGCTCCTCGGACACCCTTTTAAGGGTATACTCGGACGCGAACGACCCCGACGCCAAAAAAAATTCTTGAAAAATCAGTTTTTGCAGTAACCTCCTTTTTTCTTTTGCCAAAAAAAACTTCAATGAATGCTTAAAACAACTGTAAAGATAAATACTACTCATCTGTAGAAAAAAAAAAGACCTTACATAAAAATTCATAAAAAAAAAGTTTATACATATATACACAAATCCTTTTAGGAATTGATTCTTGAATGTTTAGGACACATCTTGATGTATTTTGGATGAAGTCAGACCCATGGAGGTGAAGATCTGAAATGAGAAAAAAAGGGTAACTTTTTTTGGCCAAAAAAATTTGTCCAAATTTCATGAATTTTTTTGGGTACCCAAATGAAATAGAAAGTGGCTAATTTTTTTAGGGAATAAACATATGTTATCCTAAAATAGAAATATGTAAAAAAACCTTCATTATTTTGTAAATTACATTTATATCAGGGGCCATATCTAAAGGTAATTTTTTGAGTACTTAGAAATTTCGTAAAAAAATACATATATTTAATATATAATATGATATTTATGCAGGTAAAAATATACCAAAATATCACAAATTTTATAGGGAACAAGAATATATATAGAGAGGGCAGCTTACGCTTCGGATATGTCCACAAAATGGCCGCCAACCACACTGACTCAGACTCCCTAATCTGCCACTTGAAATGTAGGAAGGGTATGTCAATTTCAAGGTGTTATTTACTAATCTAATTATTATTGGATATGCATAAAAATTGTATGGTGGGTTGTTGGATAATTGTCGATTATTTTACGACTATAAAATTAAAATTCTGACCCAAAAAATTTTTTTTGAAGGGAAATAAAATCGAAAAAAAAAAAAAATGTAAAACAATATAATATTTTAGCTAAAAAAATTTGATGATATTCAATCAAAAAAAAAGTAAACAAAATTTTCCGACAAATAAACATCTAGAGGAATCATTACTCTGTGATAGTTCCTTAGTACGTAGTAATTTTGAAAGAATTGGGAAAAAACGAAAAAATGGCAATCACCGGAAAATCGAACACATACCTATATATACGCCATATCTGGCTAAAAAAAAGATAGGCATGGGTAGCCAGATCATCTAGAAACACTTTCCAACACTATAAAAATATAAGTTTTGCGACACTACTTGCCAATTCCTTACGGTAACATGACTAAGCAAAAAAATGCAAAACAAATAAAAAGGGGCACTCGCGGAAAAATGGCTAACATTCTAATATACGGCATTTCAGAAAAAAAAAATTCAGCCACGTGCTAGGCAAACCATCAAGGCACATTTTCCGACAAATAAACATCTAAATGAATAATTACTCTGTGATAGTTCCTTAGTACGTAGTAATTTTGAAAGAAATGGGAAAAAACGAAAAAATGGCAATCACAGGAAAATCGAACACATACCTATATATACGCCATATCTGGCTAAAAAAAGAAGATAGGCATGGGTAGCCAGATCATCTAGAAACACTTTCCAACACTATAAAATTATAAGTTTTGCGACACTACTTGCCAATTCCTTACGGTAACATGACTAAGCAAAAAAATGCAAAACAAATAAAAAGGGGCACTCGTGGAAAAATGGCCATTCTAATATACGGCATTTCAGAAAAAAAAAATTTCAGCCACGTGCTAGGCAAACCATCAAGGCACATTTTCCGACAAATAAACATATAAATGAAATATTACTCTGTGATAGTTCCTTAGTACGTAGTAATTTTGAAAGAAATGGGAAAAAACGAAAAAATGGCAATCACAGGAAAATCGAACACATACTTATATATACGCCATATCTGGCTAAAAAAAAAATAGGCATGGGTAGCCAGATCATCTAGAAACACTTTCCAACACTATAAAAATATAAGTTTTGCGACACTACTTGCCAATTCCTTACGGTAACATGACTAAGCAAAAAAATGCAAAACAAATAAAAAGGGGCACTCGCGGAAAAATGCCCAACATTCTAATATACGGCATCTCAGATAAAAAAAAAAAGACATGCACGTGTTAGCCCAACCATCAAGGCACACTTTCTAACACATAAACATGAAAAAAAAATCAATAATATACGGCAATTCCTTACTACGTAGTAAATTTTTACAAATATTGAAAAAAACAGAAATTGGCAACCGCAGTTAAATACCCAATATACCAATAACTACGTCGTATCTGACAAAAACAAAATCACGCATGGGTAGCCAGATCATCTAAACACACTTTCCAACACTAAAAAAGCAAAAGTTTTACGATACTATTTCGCAATATCTTACGGAAAAATGACTTGGCAAAAAAATGAAAAAAAATGAAAAAGGGACACTCGCGGTAAAATGCCCGACATTCTAATATACGGCATCTCAGATAAAAAAAAAGACATGCACGTGTTAGCCCAACCATCAAGGCACACTTTCTAACACATAAACATGAAAAAAAAAATGAATAATATACGGCAATTCCTTACTACGTAGTAATTTTTACAAATATTGAAAAAATACAGAAATTGGTAACCGCAGTTAAATACCCAATATACCAATAACTACGTCGTATCTGACAAAAACAAAGTCATGCATGGGTAGCCAGATCATCTAGACACACTTTCCAACACTAAACAAGCAAAAGTTTTATGACCCTATTTGGCAATATCTTACGGAAAAATGACTTGGCAAAAAAATGAAAAAAAATGAAAAAGGGGCACTCGCGGTAAAATGGTCCTCGTGGTGATGAACGACATTTTAACTAAAAAAAAAATCATGCACATGGTAGCCAAACAATCCACCAAGACTTTCCACAACTGATAACCTATACAAGTTGCACCATTCTACGACAATTTCATAATACGTAATAACTTTGATAATTATGCAAACTACCTTAGAAGGGTAAACTCGGTCGCGCTCGACCCCGACGCGTCTCAGAAATCGGGGAAGGAGTACAGCTACAGCAATGCACATCTGGACACTACTAGAGCGTGTAGGGGAGACACCTCCTGCAGGTCGATCACCCACAAATTCAGTCACGGGGGTGAGTCACGTGAGAAAAACCTGTTTTTTTTTGACGCTCGGGGTCGCAAACGACCCATCGTACCTATCCAGGGTTAAAAGATGTCCAGACTCTTTATGAGGACTGCTACACACTGGGTCCATTCGTTGCAGCGAGTGCAGTAGTGGGTAAGGGTTCTACCACTACATTCCCTTAATTCCAATATCCTTTTAATCTTCTCTTGAAATGTTTTTAATTGGGTTGTACGGAAGGCTAAGAAGCCTTTCGCATCCTTTTTGATTTGGCGGGTGGTCAAATGTCATTTCTTGAGAGCGCCCAGATTAAGGGTTTTGATGAGGTCCTGTTGTATGGGTTGTCGCCCTGGATACTTCAGCTCCTGGGAGTCTTTCAGCATCCTAAGAGGATGGCTGGGCTTCGTGAGGAAAGCGGACTAACAAGGCAGAGTAATCGTTTAGAGTCAGCTTCCTTACCAGGTACCTATATTTATTTGGGTTTTGTTATGATATAACTGTCAAAAACTCTAAGCATATACGCCGTAAACTGTATTAATACTGGTCTCTACCCACCACCATGGGTGTGAATCAGCTATTATATATTCACCGGCTAAGTTTAATATTTAAAAATGATATTTTGATTATAAAATAAATTTTTGAATATACTTACCCGGTGATGAGAAGAACTGGAGCTGTTTACATGTATATGCGGTATCTGGCCGATAGTCGGCGCTGGTGGGCACACCCGCTACCTTCATGGCGATCGCTCGCGAGTTTTTGGATTCTGTCGAGCCGTCGGAGACGTCAGCTATTATATATTCACCGGGTAAGTATATTCAAAAATTTATTTTATAATCAAAATATCATTTTGAAGCTGAGAACAGATTATTTT
Organism: Palaemon carinicauda; assembly: GCF_036898095.1. Classification (NCBI taxonomy): domain Eukaryota; kingdom Metazoa; phylum Arthropoda; class Malacostraca; order Decapoda; family Palaemonidae; genus Palaemon; species Palaemon carinicauda. The sequence continues at coordinate 29,707,732 of NC_090754.1, read as the reverse complement.
GGTTGTTGTTATTTTTAGTTTTATTTAATCTAAACATGAGCCTCTGCATGTAATCATGGTATCAATTATAAGAAAAATGAGGTGAAGAATTAATATTCCATCTTTATCTACTCATATAGAGTGAAATGTTCCAAAACTGTAAAGCAAGCAAGCTGAAATAATTAGCAACAAATTAGGGCATTTGTAAATGCCACTATTAGTGGTCCCACAAATGATGCTAATTGCCTCCTATTGAGCAATAGATTGGTGTGGTTTCTGGGCTACTGGTAGAGGAGACATAAGCACAATTGGCCTCATCACGCTTATGCCTTCATAACATACTATCAGAAACTTGGGAGAAGATTTATTTTAATTATCTCAGGTAAGTGAATGTTATTGAGCTGATTGCTCGACGCTTAAGATTTTCCATCTTGTCTTTCCAGATGTAACTTTCTAAAAAGGCAAAGTTTTAAGGGACTTGTTGTGTTAAGTCATATATTCCAATATAGTTATTCATTATACCTATTGGTATTCGTTGTAGTTTATCAGCTGAATTGGTATAAAAGTCTAATACAGTATGTTTTATGTTGAGTCAGGTAGGTTTTTGCACTTGTTAGTTCCCCGTTGTTATGAATTAAAATGAGAAGATGCATAATTTGCAGAAAGTAGACTCTGAAAGCAAGTGTCCTTGCATATACAGGTACTAGCAAAGTGGTATTAATATCCTGTACATATTTGGGGCTATAGAGAACTAAAACTAAGTAGCTTTAAGAAATTTTCTTGTAATTTTTTTTGGAGCCCAGGGCCATTAGGGAGACTTCCATGATGTCTCAATTTTTGACGGATTTACCTTTTTGTAATATTGTAAACAGGTGTTCACATTTAAAACTTATAACATTTAAGACCTTTGTGTTTATAAGTTTAGAAAAACTGTTGTCTGTCATTTACTCTCTTAAAGCTGAAAAAAATAAACTAAATGCCTCTTTCAACTCTTGAAGGTGATCACCTTGAAGCAAAAAAAACTATTAGGTAAGAAATAACCTTTGGGTATCAGTGCTTTGTTTTATCCAAAACCAAGAAATGAATCCCTTTGTCCAGTTTTAATTCAACACTGGGCATTTAATTCTCCATTGCATTTACACTTTTTTTCCTATTCAGTACACACTATACATCCATATACCAAGGCACTTCCCCCAAGCTTGGGGGGTAGCCGACATCAACAAATGAAACAAAACAAAAAGGGGACCTCTACTCTCTACGTTCCTCCCAGCCGTAGAGAGTAGAGGTCCCCTTTTTGTTTTGTTTCATTTGTTGATGTCGGCTACGCCCCAAAATTGGGGGAAGTGCCTTGGTATATGTATGTATAGAGTGTATACTGAATAGGAAAAAAAGTGTAAATGCAATCTGTCCTTATACACCTGACAACACTGAGATTACCAAACAATTCTTTGCTCAAGGGGTTTACTACGGCACTGTTATTGTTCTGTGCCTACTTTCCTCTTAGTCAGGGTAGAAGAGAGACTTCTCGGAAAAGGCCACTCCAAAATCAAACCATTGTTCTCTGGTCTTTGGTTGTGTCATGTTGTTCTATCTTATTTCTCTTCCCCCCCTTTTTTTATATTTCTATAATTTATATGTGAAGGATCTAATTTAATGTTGTTACTGTTCCTGAAATATTTTATTTCTATTGTTTATTCTTTTCTTGTAATTCATTCATTTTCCTTGTTCCCTTTCCTCATTGGGCTATTTTTTCATGTTGGAGCCCTTTGGCTTGTGACATCTTGCTTTTTCAACTAGGGCTATAGCCTAGCTTATTGTAAAAATTATAATAATAATAATAATAATAATAATAATAATAATAATAATAATAATAATACTGTAATAATAATAATAATAATAATAATAATAATAATAATAATAAGAATAATGGTAATAATAATAATAATTATAATAATAATATCTTTGTTTTGTTCTCCCTTATTTTGAGAAGAATTTTCAGCATGCACTGTTACAGTGTTATGTAAGAGGTCTTTTTCCATCTGACAATATCAGCTTGGGTGGCATATATTTAGGAAAGTACTCTGTAGATATCAGCTTGGGTGGCATATTTTTAGGAAAGTACTCTGTAGAAGATAGCTGTTAACTTCTTGGCTTCCCTTCTCTGTCCACCTCTTTGAAGATAGGAAGCTCAAGTCATCAACCATTTTGAATTATAAGTATGCATTGACAAAACCACTCAAACAGGCCTTCTGTGGAGATTTCAACTTGGACATACTCAATCTTTTGATTAACAATTACGCCCCTCCACTGACTCCCTCTTGCTATCTCTTGATTTTGACTCTGGCCTCCTATTTTTTTTTGTTAATAAAGGAAAACTCTTCAGTGGTGAGATCCTTTACATATCATAGATTTTGGATAGCACCTCTGCCCTGTGTCTACCCTGTAATTGTAGCTGCAGAGATCCACATCTTCAGTAGGAAGTTTATTTTAAAATCCTCAGACCGTCGTGTCCCTTTCTACAGGAACTATCCATATTCTAGTAACTTCCCTCTTCAAAAAATAAAAGCTAATCCGCCTTCCATCTCTAAAGGTCACTATATGAGAAAAATTCCTTTCTCATTGGCATTTTTTGCTAATATGCAATTCTAAGACATTGAGAGCTTTTTGGCTAAAGACATAGGGTGTTTATAAGACACTTCCTAAAACGAATCTAAGTGATATAGCATGGGTGCATGGTATGTTCGTAGCATCTGTTGAAGGAAACTGAGTTAAAGAGGGGACCTTTCATCCGGGTCCCTCATCAAAAACCCTATTATTACAATCTAGCTCCATGAATCGGCTGTTGTGAGACTTCTGACTTGTTAGTTTTTCTTCTCAATCAAGTATGCATGAAGTGGTTATTTGCTTGGTTGTAGATGATTGTTCTTTATGATGCACAAATCTACTTTAGAACTATACCTTGGAGACCAACCTCTACATTAATAATATGTCCCCATTGAGACATACGAATCTTACTCCGAATATGGAAGATGTCGGCTTGGCACAAACAAAGTATCCAGGTAGTATTATTTCCAGGGTCATTATTGGTTCTGTGTTGTGTCATCTGTTGTCTGTGACAGTTCAATAGAGCCTGAATCTGTTGGTCTTCCTTATACACACCAGGCCTATGCTTTGCACGTTGATACGCGAGCCCTGGATTAGGGAAGACAATATTTCTTTGGTATTTTTGTCTTATTGAATTCCTTGTTTTAGGAAAATCTTTGGAGACCACACAGCACCTTTCAAAATACTGTATAAGATTTTTCTTCATCAAAACCCAATTTTTATCAGTTCAATATACTGTACATTTTTTTTTTTTTACTTTGTCAAAATCTCTTCATTCAATACTAATAGCAATATATACGTAAATATCCTTATCACATGGAATGAGTTTAAAATATACTTTATTAGGTCTCTTTATGAGAAAGATGTTTTTTAGATTTAATCTAACGATTTCACCATCTGCATCAGACAAGAAGAAATCAGAACGACTAAGTTAATAGGTGTCAAATTATTAAATTTAACAATAGTTTTTTTTTTTTTATATTAAACTGGAAATTTTATTTTTTTAGTGTAATTATGATATTCAATGGTGCAAATGTTCTTGAGCCAGTAATGGCTAACAATATAATTTGGACGTCCAAGGATAATTTTTCAGTTTTCCCGGTTACAAAGGTCAGTTTATTGAAATTAATTAAAATAGCCTTACATTTAGACAATAATAATGATCAAACTGTGTACCGGTAAATTTACAAAATTATAATTTCTCCGAAACTGAATAGTGAAATACTAGGATGGCCAGTTTTCCAGACTTCAAGAGTACAAGATGTATTTTCATCAGGAGTAATATTATAAATTTCTCAACATATATCAGGTGTGACATGTTCAGTTCAATATAAAAGTATCATGAGGAATGCAGAAAGCTTTGCTCATGTGCTCATCCCATTAAGTAGGGTTGTAAGATAAAATTGGGAGCATTTGGATAAGTTTAATCAAGCTGAAAATTTTCTCCACGTTAAAATCTTAAAGTGCAGAGACAAAATCATCTTTAAATTATAAACTATGAATGGTAATGGTGAATTTCATTATAAGAGGAAATAAAGGGAACATCATTGTGCCCTTTTTTCACAGACTTTGGTAATGGTGAATTTCATTATAAGAGGAAATAAAGGGAACATCATTGTGCCCTTTTTTCACAGACCTTAGTAGGAAAGACTGACTTTTCACGTGGTGTAAACATTTTATTGGATTTTAATCATTTTATTTTATTCCAGTATTCAATTCAAGAAAGAACCATGCGTATCAAACTATATATCCTGCCAACTCATCTAATGAAGAAACAGAATTTCCAAATAGGCATTTAGATGAGGAATCAGTAGATTATAATGCCAGTATAACAACTCAGCTCACAACGTTAACTCAGTCAGATGGATCTGTTTCCACGGTAAGTTAGTCTGTTACTTATTAATTTCAAGCTTCAGGACTAATTGGACAACCAAATCTTTAATGATAAAAATAAAAGTTCGGGTAGGTGTGAACCTATTAACTCCAAATTGACAGTATTACAGTTTAAAAAAAAATAATGTTGCAGAATTGATTATTTGAATTTAAACTAAAATTCTCAAAAAAAATACAAGAATCCAAACGGCTTCATTTTTCTCTTATTTTTGACAGTTGGACTGCATTGCAATTCAGATTTATACATTTCAGTTTTGTTTGATGACATTATTTTATTGATTTGCTGTCTGACCATTGTTCTATGTTAGCAATATCTTCCTTGATGTTTGTTTCATTTTGATGAATCTTACTTGTAGGTCACATTGCTTATATCTATGAAGTGCAAACTTTTTATATTCAACAAGATGAAATATATACCTTCTGGGGTCACCATCTTCAAACCACAAACCCATGGAATATGCACCTTGATAGGTACCACCCCTGTTAATCCACCTCCTACCCCTCATTCTCACAATATTTTTTTTTTTTTTTTTTGAAATTATTCGCAGGATAATTATGAAATAAAGAATTTATTTGTAAACTACATCACATAAGCAGCTGATAATATCTATGTGTTTAACTAAAGCCCGACCTCTTAAACTCTCATTCCTTGTTGGTCAGATACGGTTACCCAGTTAACAAACAAATAACATGTAATTGAAAGCAAATTAAAAACCATGAATAAAAGATTTAACGTGATTACCAGATCTCTATTGTTAGGAACTACCATAAACAAATCGTTGAAATAGGCATAGAAACTCTTATGCTGCATTGAAACCATATTTACTGTAGAAATATGTCTAGCATAGAAAATACTTCAGTGCAGGCATGGCAGAAATTCTGAAAAATTAATGATTTCTATAACAGACCTCCAAAACATGTATAATTCAATATGGCTCTCTAGTTCACAATACACAAAATTTCTAGTATTATTTTGCACATTTTGTAGGATGATAAATAATGCATCCATGTAACTCCTCTTTGGGTAAACAATGTTAATTTGTCATGAATAATATACAAAAAATATTTCAATGAATAATTCCTTATAAGATAGTAAATCATGATGCATGATAATGTTTTTTAGTTATCATGCATATGTTTGATTGTGTTTTTTACAATATTATCAATTGATTAACTAAACAGGAAATTTTTCAACTGCTCACGAACAGAATAATCCAAGGTTGCAACCATTGAACTTTTATTTAATTCAGTGATGTATTGTGTAGTTTAAATATATTAAAACAATATTAGAGGACATTTTAATTTCAGCTAATGTAATTAAACATTAACTATATGAAAGGAAATTGCAACAATTTAACAATCAGTGAAGGACCATTTCTATATATATTTTTCTATGTTTGATTCATATAAAATGAGTTGTACAAAATACTTCACAATACCATTAAAAATATATCTCAAAGAGGTTTTCAGTTTCTGTTACAAATGGCTCAAGGTCAGCAAAAATGTTTATCAGGAATCACAGTTGAAATTTTATTACATATAATTCAAATAAAATTTCAGATTGAATTTTCTAGAGTGCTTTTTTCATCTCATGATGCAAAAAGAAACAGTTACAGTATATTTTATTCCTTCCCACTGGATAATAGAGATTACTATGTTATTTAATGAAGCCTTAATTGTGATGTAGTATTTCATGTATTTTCTTTAAACAAGTTTATGAATTGTAACTGTACATTATCTAACAATAATTACTAGTTCACTGTCCTATTCCTCATTTTTTAGCTTTGGAAAACTTCCAGTAACATTTTCTTTTTTACTTAACCAAGATATTTGGGCTTCGCTCTTTGTTCCCCCTTCAAACTTGTGTGACTGAAAATTCATTGGCATTTATACATTTTTTATAATAGTAGATTCATTTTTACTAATCGTCCTCATGTTATGAGCAGAGCAAAAATATAAGGCCCTGCTAGATTGCAAGGGTTTCTGGTAGGGAATTACAGTACCACTCTTATTCGTGACTGCTATGAGATACTAATTGTTCCTATAGATTGGAAGCTATTATCATTGGGGATAATATTTCTAAAATTTGCCATTGACTATAATGAAAGCATTATCCTTCAAACTTTAGTTCAGAACATGTTTTGCCCTTAAACTGCCTTGCTTTAAAACGCTGATAACTTTTATGAGAGTTACTGCAAGTGCATATATGGCATTTTGAATAAAAAAAAATAATAAAAGTTCCCTTCACACTATTGTTTATATAATAAAGCTATGCGTTTATAACCACTTAATACTAAATGTTTTGTCATTGAATTTTACAGGTAACAGTCAGTCAGTTATCATCTGTGGATGACCTTATATCACTGGATTTTCCAATGTGTAATGTTGATTCTTATGGCATATACAATGAGGAGGTGTTGCCATCAGAAGAAATCACACCAACGTAATTATTACTACTGTGTTATTTGCTTTTTACATCCGTAGTATTCACTTTTTTATAGCTTCACAATTGTCATACATATTTTAGTAGAATTTTCTAGTTTTTGGATACACACTAGTTTTATTTTATAATTTACATTTTTGTATTCTCTCTTTCTATTTGATGACTTATATTTGTTTTGGCTCTTTATTTGAATGGACTACAAATCTGAGGTAAAATTGTTGTTGGTTTTATTTGAATGCAACACAAAACTGAGGTAAAATTGTTTTTAGCTTCATATGGTTATCTCACGATTAATTTTCCATTGAAACATTCCATAATTTTTTCTAAGAAATACAAATTTTCTGTTTTAGTACTGTAAAGAAGTTAAGCGAGATGCTGCTGATGCCAAAAGAAGCAATGCGTGCACCAGAAAATTTTGCGATGCCTCCTCGTCCAGTGATGACTGGGAAGGCGGAACTTGAACTGGGAATGCCTATTGGTCAGGTATGAATAATAACTACACTGCTAATAATGAAATCTATATTCATTTTGTAAGTTTTCATAATATTTAAACCACAAAAAATATTTTTAAGGATATTCAAAGAACTCCCTGGTTTGTTTGTAAGTGGGTGTAAATATAATGTTTTTCAATATTAATCTTACCCGATGATCATGTAGCTGTCAACTCCGTTGCCCGACAGAAATCTACGGTCGGGATACGCCAGCGATCGCTATACAGGTGGGGGTGTACTCACCAGCGCCATCTGTGGTCAGGTACTCAAGTACTTCTTGTCAACAAGACCTCAATTTTTCCTCTGTCGTGCCACCGGCAAGACCTACATGGATACGCTGTTGATTTTGGAGTCTTTTGTTCACGATTTGGTGAAGTATTTGCTCTGAAATTTAGCCTTCGCTGTACAGGAAGCTTTAGCCTTAGCTTAGCAAGCTTTTGGTATTAATTTGATTCATTGGTTAACGATCTTTGCTTTACTTTGGAATTCCCCCTTGACTACTTCTAAAATTCAAGATGTCTGACCATTCCCAAGTTCCTAAATACAGGCGATGTAGTGTTAGGACTTGTAATAGGCGTCTTCCGAAGGCCTCTGTTGATCCTCACACCGTATGTTCCAATTGTAGGGGAAAATCCTGTCAATTGGAAGATCGATGTGGGGAATGTGCTGGGCTTTCGGAATTCGATTTTAATGAATTCCTCAGATATACTCGTAGGTTAGAGAAGGAGAGAGATAGGAGAAGTTCTTCTCGCTCTGTGGATTTTTCCTCTCCCCATGCCCCTCAACCTTTTCCTTCCCCTGTGGTGGTGACTCCCGAACCTGCTACGAGTGCTCAGCCTGCAATGGCTGATATGTTGCGTGCCATTCAGGCTCTCGGTGATAAAGTGGAGTCGTTGGTTAGTGACCGCAATCAGCTCTTGGCAGATGTCAAGGAGCTGAAAGCGAAGAGTGCAGTGGGAAGTGTTAGTGCTAGTGCTGTGCATAGTGTCAGTGTCAGTGTTGCGCATGAGGATGCATCTGTGCGTGCCAGTCGTCCTCCCAGTCCGGGACCTCTTGCAAGCTCCCAAGCCCAGGGGAGAAGCAATGTCGAAGGACCAAAGGGTTCGGCAGGCCTTGATCGGCGCACGGATGTATCCTCAGTGGTTGCGGACGCATCTGCTAAGGATCGTCCCTTCCACTCCCAGACGAATGAGCCCTTACATTCCTCGTCTGTGGAAGAGGTTTCCAGGAGGAAACGGTGGACCAGGGTCTCACGACCGCTCAAACGTAAGGTCCCTTCCGAGCTAGTCCAACGGCCCAGGTGTAGCCACTGGGTCAGTTCGGACTCGCCACAGTCATCTGATGACTGCACACCTCCCAAGAGAGGTAGAGTGGTCCCTCAACAGGCCTCTGCTCCGTCTGTTGTTGCTCCAACCACAGTAGACCCTAAGTAGTCCATGCTGCAGACTATGCAGTCTCAGCTTGCGGCTTTTATGCAGGAGTATCATGCAGAGAAGGTTAACACCCCTCCTCCTGTGAGAGCTCCTCCACCGTTGCGCAGTCCTCACTGCCAGACGCATGTTCTTGCTGGACCTTCTGCTTACATGCGTGAGCATACCATGCAGCATGAGCCTCATACCATGCAGCATGAGCCTCATCCCATGCAGCATGAGCCGCTTACCATGCAGCATGAGCCGCATACCATGCAGCATGAGCCGCATCCCATGCAGCATGAGCCGCATGCCATGCAGCATGAGCCGCATGCCTTACAGCATGCTCTGCATACCACACCGCATGCTCCTCAGCCCACCGCAGACCCTCCCACACACCGGCCCTCTGCTTTTGTTGTTGCCAGCTCACAGTCTGTCCAGCAGAGGCATGATGATGGATCCGCAGGTACGCATGCACCCGTTCTGCAGGATTCAGCCGTTCAGCTTGCTGCTCTGCCTTTGCCACTTACAACTCAACTGTCGGGTGAGGAGGTTTCGGAGGATGAAGCTGCTCATCTGGATGATCCTCACTCCGATGTTGAAGGACGCAAGTCTTCACCACCCTCCTTAGACTTCCGCAAAGTCCTTGCTTTGTTCAGAGAATTGTACCCTGAACACTTTGTACTGTATCTGCAACCCCTCGTTCTCCTCCCTCCGAGTTTGCTCTGGGCATGCAGTCTACTGCTCCTGCCTTCACTAAGCTTGTTCTCGCCAGATCATCAAGGAGAGCTTTGAGGGTTATGGGGGATTGGTTGCTTTCCAAGAAGCAACTGGGAAGGACCTCTTTTGTGTTTCCTCCTCCCAAGCTGGCTTCTAAGTCGAGCGTCTGGTATGCCACGGGAGAGGAACCTGGCTTGGGGGTTCCTGCCTCTGCCCAGGCCGACTTCTCAAGTCTGGTTGACTCTCCCCGCAGGTTGGCTATGAGACGTTCGAAGATCTGCTGGTCCTTTTCAGATCTTGATCATATGATGAAGGGAGTCTTTCGTGCCTTCGAGATATTCAACTTCCTCGATTGGTGTTTGGGAGCCTTAAGCAGGAAGACTTCCCCTTCTGACAAGGACTCGGCCATGCTGATCATGTCCAGCATGGACAAGGCAATACGGGATGGGTCTGGCGAGCTTGCGGCTTCTTATGTATCAGGGGTCCTCAAGAAGAGAGAACATCTGTGCTCCTTCTTATCTGCTGGTATCACCCCTTGCCAGAAGTCAGAGTTGCTGTTTGCTCCTCTCTCCAAGTGTCTGTTTCCGGAGGAGTTAATTAAGGGGATGGCTGCCTCTCTTATCCAGAAGGATACGCATGACCTCATGGCTTCTTCTGCACGTAAGGCTAAAACCTTACCTTCCGTGCCTAGACCCGTCCGCCCCTTAGCAGTTGATACACCTGCTTCTAGGTTCATCCCGCCCTTTCGTGGCAGAACCTCCAGCAGAGGAGGTACCCGTGCAGACAGTCACCGTGGCAAGTCCAAGAAGGGTTCCAAGTCCGCAAGAGGCAAGTTTTGACTTCCTTCCTCTCCAGACAGCTGTAGGAGCCAGACTCAAGACCTTCTGGCAAGCTTGGGAGAGCAGAGGTGCAGACGCTCAGTCTGTGAAGTGGCTGAAGGAGGGATACAGAATTCCGTTCTGCCTCAATCCCCCTCTAACTACATCTCCCATCAACCTCTCTCCCAACTACAAGGAGAAGGACAAGAGGCTAGCGTTGCAACAAGAGGTGTCGCTCTTGCTACAGAAGGAGGCAGTGGTCATAGTCCGGGACCATCAATCCTCGGGCTTTTACAACCGTCTCTTCCTGGTAGCCAAGAAGACAGGAGGTTGGAGACCGGTGCTGGACGTCAGTGCGCTCAATGCTTATGTCACCAAGCAGACGTTCACGATGGAGACGACGAAATCGGTCCTAGCAGCGGTCAGGCAGGAGGACTGGATGGTCTCGTTAGACCTGAAAGACGCATACTTTCACGTCCCCATCCATCCAGACTCCCAACCTTTCCTGAGATTCGTCTTTGGAAAGGTTGTGTACCAGTTCCAAGCCCTGTGCTTTGGCCTAAGCACGGCACCTCTTGTGTTTACGCGACTGATGAGGAATATTGCGAAATTCCTTCACTTGGCAGACATCAGAGCCTCCCTCTATTTAGACGACTGGCTTTTAAGAGCTCCCACAAGTCGTCGCTGTGTGGAGAATCTCAGATGGACTATGGATCTGACCAAGGAACTGGGCCTCCTGGTCAATTTAGAGAAGTCCCAGCTCGTCCCATCCCAGACCATTGTTTACCTGGGTATGGAGATTCAGAGTCGAGCTTTTCGGGCTTTTCCGTCGGCCCCAAGGATCAACCAAGCCCTAGAGTGCATCCTGAGCATGCTAAGAAGGAACCGATGCTCAGTAAGGCAGTGGATGAGTCTAACAGGGACACTTTCATCGCTGGCCCTGTTCATCGAGTTAGGGAGACTCCACCTCCGCCCCCTTCAGTATCATCTGGCTGCTCACTGGATCAAGGACATGACGCTAGAGACGGTCTCAATTCCTGTTTCCAAAGAGATGAGGTCTACTCTAACGTGGTGGAAGAACAGCATTCTTCTCAAGGAAGGTCTTTCGTTGGCTGTTCAGACCCCCGACCACCGTCTCTTCTCGGACGCATCAGACTCGGGCTGGGGTGCGACATTGGACGGACAGGAATGCTCGGGAACATGGAATCAGGAGCAAAGGACACTTCACATCAATTGCAAGGAGTTGTTGGCGGTTCATCTGGCCTTAATGAACTTCAAGTCCCTCCAGCTAAACAAGGTGGTGGAGGTGAACTCCGACAACACCACAGCCTTGGCTTACATCTCCAAGCAGGGGGGGACTCATTCGAGGAAGTTGTTCGAGATCGCAAGGGACCTCCTCATTTGGTCAAAAGATCGAAGGCTCACGCTGGTAACGAGGTTCATTCAGGGCGATATGAATGTCATGGCAGATCGCCTCAGCCGGAAGGGTCAGGTCATCCCCACAGAGTGGACCCTTCACAAGAATGTTTGCAGCAGACTTTGGTCCCTGTGGGGTCAGCCAACCATAGATCTGTTCGCTACCTCGATGACCAAGAGGCTCCCATTGTATTGTTCTCCGATTCCAGACCCGGCAGCAGTTCACGTGGACGCCTTTCTGCTGGATTGGTCCCATCTCGACCTGTATGCATTCCCGCCGTTCAAGATTGTCAACAGAGTACTTCAGAAATTCGCCTCTCACAAAGGGACACGGCTGACGTTGGTTGCTCCCCTCTGGCCCGCGAGAGAATGGTTCACAGAGGTACTGCAATGGCTGGTCGACGTTCCCAGGACTCTCCCTCTAAGAGTGGACCTTCTGCGTCAACCTCACGTAAAGAAGGTACACCCAAGCCTCCACGCTCTTCGTCTGACTGCCTTCAGACTATCGAAAGACTCTCAAGAGCTAGAGGCTTTTCGAAGGAGGCAGCCAGAGCGATATCCAGAGCAAGGAGGACATCCACTCTCAGAGTCTATCAAGCTAAATGGGAAGTCTTCCGAAGCTGGTGCAAGGCCAATGCAGTTTCCTCAACCAGTACCACTGTAACCCAGATTGCTGACTTCCTGTTACATCTAAGGAACGTTAGATCCCTATCAGCTCCTACGATCAAGGGTTACAGAAGTATGTTGGCAGCGGTTTTCCGCCACAGAGGCTTGGATCTTTCCTCCAACAAAGATCTACAGGACATCCTTAGGTCTTTTGAGACCTCTAAGGAACGTCGGTTGTCCACTCCAGGCTGGAATCTAGACGTGGTCCTAAGGTTCCTGATGTCATCTAGATTTGAACCGCTCCAATCAGCCTCTTTCAAGGACCTCACATTAAAAACTCTTTTCCTCGTATGCCTAGCAACAGCTAAAAGAGTAAGTGAGATCCACGCCTTCAGCAGGAACATAGGTTTCACATCGGAAACGGCTACATGTTCCTTGCAGCTCGGTTTTTTGGCTAAAAACGAGCTTCCTTCACGTCCTTGGCCTAAATCGTTCGAGATCCCTAGCCTATCCAACTTGGTGGGTAACGAGCTGGAGAGAGTACTTTGCCCAGTCAGAGCTCTTAGGTACTATCTGAAAAGGTCAAAACCCTTACGAGGACAATCAGAAGCCTTATGGTGTGCTGTTAAGAAGCCTTCGCTACCAATGTCTAAGAACGCAGTTTCTTACTACATCAGGCTTCTGATTAGAGAAGCTCATTCTCATATGAAGGAAGAAGACCTTGCTTTGCTGAAGGTAAGGACACATGAAGTGAGAGCTGTGGCTACTTCAGTGGCCTTCAAACAGAACCGTTCTCTGCAGAGTGTTATGGATGCAACCTATTGGAGAAGCAAGTCAGTGTTCGCATCATTCTATCTCAAAGATGTCCAGTCTCTTTACGAGAACTGCTACACCCTGGGACCATTCGTAGCAGCGAGTGCAGTAGTAGGTGAGGGCTCAGCCACTACATTCCCATAATCCCATAACCTTTTTAACCTTTCTCTTGATTACTTTTATTGTTGTTTTTGGGTTGTACGGTCGGCTAAGAAGCCTTCCGCATCCTGGTTGATTTGGCGGGTGGTCAATTCTTTCTTGAGAAGCGCCTAGGTTAGAGGTTGTGATGAGGTCCTTTAGTATGGGTTGCAGCCCTTTATACTTCAGCACCTAAGAGTCGTTCAGCATCCTAAGAGGACCGCTACGCTCAGTAAGGAAGACGTACTTATTAAAGGCAGAGTAATGGTTCAAGTCGACTTCCTTACCAGGTACTTATTTATTTTATATTGTTATTTTGAATAACTAATAAAAATGAAATACGGGATACTTAGCTTCTTTGTTAACATGTATACTGGTCTCCACCCACCACCCTGGGTGTGAATCAGCTACATGATCATCGGGTAAGATTAATATTGAAAAATGTTATTTTCATTAGTAAAATAAATTTTTGAATATACTTACCCGATGATCATGATTTAAAGGACCCGCCCTTCCTCCCCATAGAGAACCAGTGGACCGAGGAGAAAATTGAGGTCTTGTTGACAAGAAGTACTTGAGTACCTGACCACAGATGGCGCTGGTGAGTACACCCCCACCTGTATAGCGATCGCTGGCGTATCCCGACCGTAGATTTCTGTCGGGCAACGGAGTTGACAGCTACATGATCATCGGGTAAGTATATTCAAAAATTTATTTTACTAATGAAAATAACATTTTATAAAAAAAATTATTCCATGCAAAACCATCAATCATTTATAGGTCTAGTTTTAAATATTTAACTTAGCCGGTGAATATATAATAGCTGCAACTCTGTTGCTCGACAGACACATACATAAAAAAACTCGCGAGCGATCGCTATGCAGGTTGCGGGTGTGCCCACCAGCGCCAACTGTCGGCCAGATACCACTCTCGGATGTAAACAAAACCTTCAATTTCTTCTCTGTCGACGTGTCGACAAGACGTACTTTTACTCGCTGTAGAACCTGGAGTTTTTCCCATCATATTTGGTGAAGTACTTTAATTTGGTTTGAGCTTTCGCAGTACAGTACAGGTGTTTTTTCTTCAAATAAATCCTTGAACTCTTTTTTGAATCGGATTAATTGTTGATGACTTAGATCGTTTTTTGGAATCCCTTGACTAATTCAAAATGGCTGACCCTTCTCAAGTTCCCAAGTTTCGAAAGTGTAATGCTAGGGACTGTAAGAGGCGTCTTCCAAAGGCTTCTCTCGACCCTCACACTGTTTGTTCCAATTGTCGGGGTAAAACCTGTCAATTGGGAGATCGGTGTGAGGAATGCGTGGGCCTTTCGGAATTCGATTGGATCGAATTTGATAAATAAACACGCAGACTAGAGAGAGATAGGGTAAGGAGAAGTTCTTCTAGGTCTGTAGATTTTTCCTCTCCACATGCCCCTGAACCTAATCCTTCCCCTGTAGTGGTTGTTCCTAACCCCCCTCCTAGCACTCAGGAACCGTCTATGCAAGACATGATGCGTGCTATTCATGCCTTGGGGGAGAGAGTTGAGGCTTTAGCAAGTGACCGGAATCAACTCATGGCGGACGTGAAGGAACTCAAGTGCCAAAGTGCCACGGCGGAAAGTGTCAAAGTGCCTAGTGTTACGCAAAGTGTTGTGAACAGTGTTGCGACCGAGGGTTCGTCTGTTCGTGCCTGTCGTCCACCTAGTCCGGGACCTCTTGCAAGCTCCCAAGCCCAGGGGAGAAGCAATGTCGTACGACTTATGGGTTCGAGAGGCCTTGATCAGCGAACAAACGTTCCCTCTTTGGTATCAGGCGTATCTCGTCAAGATCGCCCCTACCATAAGACGAGAGAGCCCATTTTTACCTCGTCGTCCGAAGGTGTTTCACGTAAGAAACCTTGGACCAAGGTCTCTAGACCTTTAAAACGTAAGTCGGTCCCTTCAGGACAAGTCCAACGTCCCGGATGTAGCCACTGGGACAGTTCGGACCCGTTGCCGTCATCTGATGACTGCTCGCCGCCTAAGAGAGGCAAAGTTGTGCCGTCTCATTTGCTAACCCCGTCTGTTACCGCACCTGCTTCCGTAGACCCTAAATGAGTGTTACTGCAAGACATGCAGTCTAAGCTTGCATCCTTGATGGAGGACTACAACGCTGAGAAGGTTTCCGTTGAACCTACTGGCCATCAGCCATCCAAGCGTTCTGTTGTGCGTCCTGTTGACGTGGATGTAGCTTTCTCGCGTCAACCAGTTGGGGTGGTACCTCCACCGATGCGACCCAGTGTGGATTTCCAGCCGCACGTTGATGTTAGGCAACGCACTGATGCGATTGGTGACGTTCAGGACGTTCATCAACCATCAGAGTTGACTTGTTTTGACGCGGTGCGTCAACCTCCGCAACCCGGTATGGTGTTGACTGCACAACCCAGACGGTCTAAACAGTCTCGGGTGGACGCTGTGCGTCCTCGCGCACCTGTTGTTGTTGACAGTTCCCAGACTGTTCAGCAGTTCCAGGACGCTGCGTCCGGCTCCGTCACGTATGCACCAGTGCGACCGGACTCTGCGAGTCAAACATTGCCTACACCTTTGCCGTTTTCTCATCAGTTATCGGATGAGGAACTGTCAGATGAGGATGTTGCTGAACCACAGCCTGAGGATCAGCCTTCAGAATTAGATGAGCCTAAAGCAGTTCAACCATCCTTGGACTTTAGAAAAGTCATGGTTGTTTTTAAAGAGTTGTTCCCTGATCACTTTATTTCTGTGGCTCCTCGTTCGCCGCCGTCCGAGTTTGTCTTAGGCGTTCCTGCTACCATGCCTGCCTTTACGAAACTCGTTCTCTCTCGCTCATCCAAGAGAGCTTTACGGCTGTTAGGCGATTGGTTAGAGACCAAGAGGAGTTTAGGGAAGACGGCATTTGCCTTCCCCCCATCTAAACTCTCGTCTAGATCGAGCGTCTTGTATGCCACGGGAGAAGTTCTCGGCTTGGGAGTTCCTGCCTCTGCCCAGGGCGACTTCTCAAGTCTTGTAGACTCTCCCCGCCGCCTTGCCATGAGACGCTCGAAGATTTGTTGGTCACCCTCGGACCTGGACCACCTTCTTAAAGGCATATTTAGGGCGTTTGAAGTCTTTAACTTCCTGGACTGGTGTTTGGGAGCCCTGAGTAGGAAAATCTCATCTGCCGATAGGGATGTTTCCTTACTCATTATGTCCTGCATGGACAAGGCCGTCCGCGATGGGTCCAACGAGCTTGCCGCTTCATTCACGTCCGGAGTTCTTAAGAAACGAGAGTCTCTGTGCTCTTTTCTGTCAGCAGGAGTGACGCCATGCCAAAGATCTGAGCTACTCTTTGCGCCCTTGTCTAAGTGTTTGTTTCCTGAAGTCTTGGTTAAGGAAATTGCCTTGTCTTTAGTGCAGAAGGACACCCACGATTTAGTTGCGTCCTCGGCTCGCAAAGCTCCCCCTTTGCCTGCCTTGTCTGCTAGACCTAGGATAGACACTCCAGCGTCCAGGTTTATCCCGCCCTTTCGTGGCAGAGCCTCCAGCAGGGGAGGTGCTCGTGCCGAAGGGAAGAGAGGAAAGAGGAAAGGATCCAAGTCCTCTAAGGGCAGAGTCTGACTGCCCGCAACTTCAGACAGCAGTAGGTGCCAGACTCAAGAACTTCTGGCAAGCCTGGGAGAAGAGAGGTGCAGATCAACAATCTGTGAGGTTGCTCAGAGAGGGGTACAAAATCCCTTTTGTACGCAGACCTCCTCTAGCGACGTCCCCCATCGATCTCTCTCCCAGGTACCGAGAGGAAGAAAAGAGACAAGCCCTGAAACTGGAAGTGTGTCTTTTGCTAGAGAAGGGAGCGGTGGTCAAAGTCTCGGACCTTCAATCACCGGGGTTTTACAACCGTCTCTTCCTAGTATCAAAGAAGACAGGAGGTTGGAGACCGGTGCTAGACGTCAGTGCTCTGAATGTCTTTGTCACAAAGACGAAGTTTACCATGGAGACCACAAAGTCAGTCCTAGCAGCGGTCAGAAAGGGAGACTGGATGGTCTCTCTAGACCTAAGGGACGCTTACTTCCACATCCCCATTCACTCAGACTCCCAACCTTTTCTGAGATTCGTCTTCGACGATGTGGTGTACCAGTTTCGGGCCCTGTGCTTTGGCCTAAGCACAGCTCCTCTCGTGTTTACGAGGCTTATGAGGAATGTGGCAAAATTCCTCCATTTATCGGACATCCGAGCCTCCCTTTATTTGGACGACTGGCTTCTCAGAGCCTCTTCCAGTCATCGCTGTCTGAAGGATCTCAATTGGACTCTAGATCTGACCAAGGAATTGGGACTCCTAGTCAACTTGGAAAAGTCACAGCTGGTCCCATCCCAAACTATTCTGTATTTAGGGATGGAGATTCACAGTCAAGTTTTTCGGGCTTTTCCGTCGGCCCCCAGAATAGATCAAGCCCTGCTCGTCATCCAGAAGATGTTGAAGAAAGAACGCTGCTCAGTCAGGCTTTGGATGAGTCTGGTAGGAACGCTGTCATCCCTGGAGCAATTTGTCTCGCTAGGAAGGCTACACCTCCGACCTCTACAATTCCATCTGGCTTTTCACTGGAAAAAGGACAAGACGCTAGAGGCGGTCTCGATCCCGATTTCCGAAAAGATAAAGACTTGTCTGACTTGGTGGAAGGACAATATCAGCCTACGAGAGGGTCTTCCCTTGCAGTTCAGAAACCCAACCACGTTCTCTTCTCGGACGCATCGGACTTGGGCTGGGGCGCGACGCTGGACGGTCGGGAATGCTCAGGTCTGTGGAACTCGAGTCAGAGGAGCATGCATATCAACAGCAAGGAGCTTTTGGCGGTTCATCTGGCCTTGATAAGCTTCGAGAATCTCCTTCGAGGCAAGGTGGTGGAGGTCAATTCGGACAACACCACGGCCTTGGCGTACATTTCCAAACAGGGAGGTACCCACTCATTGACTCTGTACGAGATCGCAAGGGACCTGCTCATCTGGTCAAAAGATCGAGGCATCTCCCTAGTAACGAGGTTCATCCAGGGCGACTTGAACGTCCTAGCGGATTGTCTCAGTCGGAAAGGTCAAGTAATTCCAACCGAATGGACCCTCCACAAGGATGTGTGCAAGAGACTTTGGGCGGCTTGGGGTCAACCCA
This sequence comes from Palaemon carinicauda, assembly GCF_036898095.1. Classification (NCBI taxonomy): domain Eukaryota; kingdom Metazoa; phylum Arthropoda; class Malacostraca; order Decapoda; family Palaemonidae; genus Palaemon; species Palaemon carinicauda. Next base: position 29,689,252 of record NC_090754.1, on the reverse strand, counting down.
CCATAGATCTCTTTGCAACCTCGCTGACCAAGAGGCTTCCAATCTATTGCTCTCCAGTCCCAGACCCAGCAGCAATACATATAGATGCCTTCCTCCTAGATTGGTCACACCTAGATCTTTACGCATTCCCACCATTCAAGATTGTCAACAAGGTACTGCAGAAATTCGCCTCTCACGAAGGGACAAGGTTGACGTTAGTTGCTCCCCTCTGGCCCGCGAGAGAATGGTTCACCGAGGTACTTCGATGGTTGGTAGACGTTCCCAGAAGTCTTCCTCTAAGAGTAGACCTTCTACGTCAGCCACACGTAAAGAAGGTACACCAAAGCCTCCACGCTCTTCGTCTGACTGCCTTCAGACTATCGAAAGACTCGAGAGCTAGAGGCTTTTCGAAGGAGGCAGCCAGTGCGATTGCTAGAGCGAGGAGAGCGTCTACCATTAGAGTTTACCAATCGAAGTGGGAAGTCTTCCGAGACTGGTGCAAGTCAGTTTCCGTATCCTCGTCCAGTACCTCTGTAGCCCAAATAGCTGATTTTCTCTTATACCTGAGAAAAGTTCGCTCCCTTTCAGCTCCTACGATCAAGGGCTACAGAAGCATGTTGGCCTCGGTCTTCCGGCATAGAGGCTTAGATCTTTCCAACAATAAAGATCTGCAAGACCTCCTTAAGTCTTTTGAGACCTCTAAGGAACGTCGTTTAGCTACACCTGGGTGGAATTTAGACGTGGTCCTAAGATTCCTCATGTCAGACAGGTTTGAGCCTTTACATTCAGCCTCCCTGAAAGATCTCACTCTTAAGACTCTTTTCCTGGTATGCTTGGCCTCGGCTAAAAGAGTCAGTGAGCTTCATGCCTTCAGCAAGAACATCGGGTTTTCGTCAGAAAAAGCTACTTGTTCTCTGCAGCTTGGTTTCCTAGCCAAGAATGAGCTACCTTCTCGTCCTTGGCCTAAATCTTTCGATATTCCTAGCTTATCGGAGATTGTAGGCAATGAACTAGAAAGAGTATTATGCCCTGTTAGAGCTCTTAAGTTCTACTTAACTCGTACTAAACCTTTACGAGGCCAATCTGAAGCGTTATGGTGTTCGGTTTAGAAACCATCCTTGCCTATGTCAAAGAATGCTTTGTCAGACTTTATCAGATTGTTAATACGAGAAGCTCATTCACACTTGAGTGAGGAAGACCGATCTTTGCTTAAGGTTAAGACGCACGAGGTTAGAGCTGTAGCAACTTCCGTGGCCTTTAAGCAAAATAGATCTCTGCAAAGTATCATGGACGCAACCTATTGGAGAAGCAAGTCAGTGTTCGCGTCATTTTACTTGAAAGATGTCCAGACTCTTTACGAGAACTGCTACACACTGGGACCATTCGTAGCAGCGAGTGCAGTAGGGGGTGAGGGCTCAACCACTACAATTCCCTAATTCCATATCCTTTTAATCTGTCTCTTGAAATGTTTTTTAATGTTGTTTTTATGGGTTGTCCGGAAGGCTAAGAAGCCTTTCGCATCCTGGTTGATTTGGCGGGTGGTCAAAGTCATTTCTTGAGAGCGCCCAGATTAGGGGTTTGATGAGGTCCTGTTGTATGGGTTGCAGCCCTTGATACTTCAGCTCCTGGGAGTCTGTCAGCATCCTAAGAGGATCGCTGGGCTCCGTAAGGAAGACGTACTTACAAGGCAGAGTAATCGTCTAAGTCGACTTCCTTACTAGGTACCTATTTATTTTGGTTTTGTTATATTGATAACTGTCAAAATGAAAAAACTCTTAGCTTATACGATGTAAACATATTTAACTCTGGTCTCTACCCACCTCCTTGGGTGTGAATCAGCTATTATATATTCACCTGCTAAGTTAAATATTTAAAAATGATATTTTAATTATAAAATAAAATTTTGAATATACTTACCCGGTGAATATATAAATTAAACGACCCTCCCTTCCTCCCCAATAGAGACGCAGTGGGATGAGAAGAAATTGAAGGTTTTGTTTACATCCGAGAGTGGTATCTGGCCGACAGTTGGCGCTGGTGGGCACACCCGCAACCTGCATAGCGATCGCTCGCGAGTTTTTTTATGTATGTGTCTGTCGAGCAACAGAGTTGCAGCTATTATATATTCACCGGGTAAGTATATTCAAAAATTTATTTTATAATTAAAATATCATTATTCATATCCCAAATTACCCCAGATTTCCAAGTTGTCTCTATGTTAGACAGAGGGAAGTAGTCTTATTACCCATGTGCCATCTTGATCTTTGGTATGTTCCTATTGTCTTTCTTTTATGTACAACCTCTAGATGAGACAGCAGAATTTGTAAAGCTATAAGGAGGATGAAAACTAGGTTTATTTTACCATAACCCCAAATAATTATATATATGACTGAATCACTGTTTAGGCAAGATACTGAGGTACTAAATTACCCAAGGTGTTTACCTAAGCTTGCAGTATCTAAAAGATTACCTGGGAATTGGCATGGTTATGGATCCAATGTTGTTTTAGCTTATAGATTTGTTGATACTAACATTAATCCCATAGAATGTAAATCAAAGTACTGTACATGAAAGTGGCTTTTAGATTGGATTTTTACCTTCCAAGGGAGCCAGTAGAAAATGCTTAGGATTTTGACTTGATGGTTGAGTTAAAGTACTGGATAATTTTTCTGATAACCATTGAAATCTATATATCTTAAAAGTGCCATGAAAGGTTAAGACAAGTTGTTAGGAAGTAGAAGATAAATCACTAACTTATCCAAAAAATAAAACAATGCCCACTGCATCTACTGATCCCAACAAAAACATATGCTCCATTTATGAGAAATGTGTATAGAATAAAATATATGAAAGCTACTCTTTAAATGGTCAAGGGTTGTGGTGGCCTATAGGTAATGTCTCATATAATCCATAGGTTGATATTTGTGGCTCACTCACAGTACAATACAGTAGCTTTTATTTGTGATCGCAACTTTACAGTCCCTGTGAGTTGGAAATAGGCGCATTTACACTGAGTCATCAGGAGTCATTTCCTGACCCTCCTTGGTCATAGCTTGAGTGAAGACGGGCTTGGTCATTGATCTCATGTACATATGGTTGGACTCTAGAAAATTGTGATAAACCCAATGACATATTCATTGCCTCCGCTGCTTACGATGAACCTGTAAACATCACTCATACTAGATAGCAAATCAAAGTTATGCTTACAGGTAATGGAGGTAAAGAGGGCTCAGTCATTGGGGCTCATACTCTTTCTTCCTCTGTTCCATCATCCGCTATGTTACTAATGGGTTCCATGGGTATTTATAATAGCTAATTGGAGACTAGGCTCATATTGATTTCGTTTTTCCCTCCACCATGTAAAGATGAACAATCTACAGGGGTTGCTCCTGAAATCCTGGATCTTTTGTTGGTAAAAGCTAATAAATCTCATTGAACAGAGCTAGATATCCATTTCATTAATTATGGAAGATTATTAGGAAGGATTGCTGAACGGTGCTTTAGAATGGTTCTAGCTACTTGTCATTTGCATCTTTGCTACACAGTCAGTTGCCACCAATAGGCCTTCTGACTACTGCCACCTCACAGGCATGATATTTCTAGACTGTACTTAAATCTTATTAATCCAAGCTGAAGATGCAAGTAATAATAAAAAATACCGACTTCAGAGCTAAATAATTTAGTAGAAGCATGAAATGATTTATAATTATATAATGGATACCAAGAGTCTTAAAGTCCTAGGAGAGGTCCTGACTATGAGATTAAAAAACCTATAAAGACTGACCTTCATAAAGATTCTTAAACAGTGCATGATTAGCCCTCAAAGTTTAAATACTTGTGAAAGGGTGAGTGAATATCCCTCGATGTCAATGTAAGGCAAGCTGCATTGACTTATAGCGGTGATTGGGGGCTTTTAATTAGATGTATTGTGTAACTTACTGAATTAATGGCCTTTTTATTTCAGCAGTTACAGAATAGAATCCATTTGAATAGGTTTGAGTCATGGATTTTAGTTTTACAAGACTGTGATGGAGGAATTCATCACCCATTCTGGAAAATTCTTATCCTTGAGGCCTTATTGTATATCTTCCATATGTGAAAAAAGATTTTCGCGCTTTGGAATGTGGTGGCAATAGTTTGATTAATTACAATCTAATTTACAGACAGAACCCAAATTTAATAGTAATATGTTAAAGAAAACACAATCAACATATTTTTCTGGATAGAAGAGGGAATAAAGTCTCTGACATTCTAATGGCTTACGTAAAAGGGTTTGTGATTGAATTGTCATAACATTAGGATCAGGTAGCATATGTTAGATGAGGATCAGGTAGCATATGTTAGATGTTTGTAATATCCCATTCACAAGAAAATATATTACATTGAATATGATGTAGTGTTGATGAACTTGATGTTAGTTTAGAAATATATTTGCATTATCATTTCAGGTACTGCTCGACTTACGACCGAGAAAGGGACCGAGAGATGAGTCGTAAGTCGAGTTGGCCGTATGTCGAACTAGAAAAGTGAAGTTTCCGTAGATTTATTTTGATACGTTATGATTCGGCAATCATCTGGATCATATTTTGTCAATATTTTCTTACTGTCTATCATTATTCCATTTTCTTGTTTCATAGGATATCATATGCTCTATAAATGCATTATTGTATTCTATTCATCAATTTTAAATATTAAACTTAGCCGGTGAATATATAATAGCTGACGTCTCGGACGGCTCGACAGAAAAACACAAAAACTCGCGAGCGATCGCCATGAAGGTTGCGGGTGTGCCCACCAGCGCCAACTATCGGCCAGATACCGCATATACATGTAAACAGCTCCAGTTCTTCTCTGTCGGTCTTGTCGACAAGTTGATTCCATTACTCGCTGTTGACCTGGAGTTTTTCGTCATTCTTGGTGAAGTACTTCTTTTTGGTTTTGAGCTTTCGCAGTGCAGGTGTTTTTATCTTCAATTAAAACTCTTGAACTCTTTTTTGGATAGATTTTATTGTTAATGACTTTGGATTGTTTTTGGATTTTCTTTGACTTTTCAAAATAGCTGACCCTTCTCCAATTCCTAAATTTCGTAAATGTAATGCTAGGGATTGTAACAAACGTCTTCCAAAGGCCTCTCTCGACCCACATACCGTGTGTTCTAATTGCCGGGGTAAAACCTGCCAATTAGGAGATCGGTGTGATGAGTGCGTGGTACTTTCGGAATTCGACTGGCTAGAGTTTGATAAGTATTCTCGTAAGCTAGAGAGAGATAGGGTGAGGAGAAGTTCCTCTAGATCATTAGAATTTTCCTCCTCCCATGCCCCTGAACCTAATCCTTCCCCAGTAGTAGTTGTGCCTGAACCTGCTACTAGCACTCGTGAACCATCAGTGCGGGATATGTTGCGTGCCATTCAAGCGTTGGGCGAGAGAGTTGAATCTTTGGCTACGGACCGTAATCAACTCATGGCGGATGTAAAAGTGTTAAAAGTGTCAGAGTGCCACATTAGAAAATCGTGGGGATAAAGTGATTAGTGCGCAAAGTGTTATCAGTGTTGCGACCGAGGGTTCGTCTGTTCGTCTGTTCGTGCTTGTCGTTCGCCTAGTCCGAGACCTCTTGCAAGCTCCCATGCACCAGGGAGAAGTAATGTCGTAGGACTTATGGGGACGAGAGGCTTTAACCAACGAACAGACGTTCCCTCTATGGTTTCGGGCGTGTCTCATCAAGACCGCCCCTACCATAAGACGAGCGAAGGCTTCTCGCGTAAGAAACCGTGGAGCAAGGTTTCTAGACCCTTAAAGCGGAAGTCAGTCCCTTCAGGACAGGTCCAGCGTCCTGGCTGTAGCCATTGGGACAGCTCTGACCCTGTGCAGTCATCGGAAGACTGCTCGCCGCCTAAACAAAAGCGTAACACGGGCTCCGAGAGTCTGAGTTTAGGCAATGTTTTGCCGTCACAGGCGTTACCATCGTCTCGACCCGTACCGACTCCCGTTGATCCTAAATGGGTTGTCCTGCAGGATATGCAGAATAAGCTTGCCTCCCTTATGGAGGAGTATACTGTTGAGCAGGTTCACGATGATCCTCGCCGTTACGCTGATCGAGATCCTGGCCGTCAGCCGCCCAAATGAGCCTTTGCTCGTCCTGTTGACGTTGACGTTACAAAGTCACGTCAGTCACGTGACTTGGAGCCTCACTCGATGCAGTACCGTGTTGACTTTCAGCCGCTTGTGGACGTTCAGCCGCTGCCGCATGCTCGTGTTGACGTTCAGGACGTTCGCCAACCAGCTAAGTTGACTTGTTTTGACGTTGAGCGTCAAGCACCGCAGTCAAGAGTTGTTTTAACTGCTCAATCTAGGCAGTCAAGGCAGTCTCGACTTGACGTCGAGCGTCCTCCCGCACCTGTTGTTGTTGCGAGTCAGTCCGTTAAGCAGTTACATGACGTAGCGTCCTGGACTGCTACTGATGCTCCTTTGCGTGTGGACTCTGCTTGTAGCATTGCCACCAAGGCAGGTCTCTCCCTTGCTTTGAGACTCATCAGTTGTCGGACGAGGTTCCTTCAGATGAGGACGTTGCTGATCCTCCTCCTAATGATAATCCTTTGGACGTTTTATCAGACGTAGAAGAGCCTAAGGCTGTGCAACCTTCGATGGATTTTAAGAAAATCATGATGATTTTCAAGGATCTTTTCCCAGATCATTTTGTTACTGTCGCTCCTCGTTTGCCTCCGTCTGAGTTTGCGCTAGGCTTAGCTGCTACCAAGCCTGCCTTTACTAAGCTAGTGCTCTCTCGCTCTTCTAAGAGGGCTTTACGTCTTCTAGGCGACTGGTTGGTTACCAGGAGGAGTTTGGGGAAGACGGCCTTTGCCTTCCCACCTTTTAAGCTAGCTTCTAGATTGAGCGTCTGGTATGACACGGGAGAAGTTCTCGGCTTGGGAGTCCCTGCCTCTGCCCAGGGTGACTTCTCAAGCCTTGTAGACTCTCCCCGTCGCCTGGCCATGAGACGCTCTAAAATTTGTTGGTCCTCCTCGGACCTTGACCATCTCCTTAAAGGCGTATACAGGGCCTTCGAAGTTTTTAACTTTCTAGATTGGTCTCTAGGAGCATTAAGTAGGAAGATCTCGTCTGCTGACCAAGATGTGTCCTTACTTATTATGTCTTGTATGGACAAAGCCATCCGCGATGGCTCCAATGAGCTCGCCTCCACCTTTACGTCTGGAGTCTTGAAGAAGAGAGAAACCCTTTGCTCTTTCCTTTCAGCAGGAGTTACTCCCTGTCAAAGATCGGAACTGCTCTTTGCTCCCTTATCGGCTGCTTTGTTTCCACAACAGCTGATTAAGGACATTGCTGCTTCGCTTGTGCAGAAGGACACACATGACCTCATGGCTTCTTCTGCTCGCAAGGGAGCTCCTTCTTCATCCTTTGTTGTGAGACCCAGAATCGAGACTCCTGCGTCTATGTTTATCCCGCCCTTTCGTGGCAGAGCTCCCAGCAGGGGAGGCTCTCGTGCCGAGGGAAAGAGAGGTAAGAGGAGAGGAGCCAAGTCCTCCCGTGGCAGAGTCTGACTGCCCACGTCCTCAGACAGCGGTAGGGGCCAGACTGAACAACTTCTGGCAGGCCTGGGAGAAGAGGGGTGCAGACCAAGAGTCTGTGCTGTTGCTCAAAGAGGGGTACAAAATACCTTTGGTACGCAGACCTCCTCTAGTAACAGTTCCCATAGACCTCTCTCCCAGGTATCGAGAGGAGTCAAAGAGACAAGCTCTACATCAAGAAGTGTCTCTGTTGCTAGAGAAGGGAGCGGTGGTGAAAGTCTCGGACCTTCAATCACCGGGGTTTTACAACCGTCTCTTCCTAGTCCCAAAGCATACAGGAGGTTGGAGGCCAGTGCTAGACGTCAGTGCGCTCAACGTTTTTGTTACGAAAACGAAATTTACGATGGCGGCCACGAAGTCCGTCTTAGCAGCGGTCAGAGAGGGAGACTGGATGGTCTCTCTCGACCTGCGAGATGCGTACTTCCACATTCCTATACACCCGGATTCCCAACCATTTCTGAGGTTTGTTTACAGGAATGTGGTGTACCAGTTTCGAGCACTGTGCTTCAGCCTCAGTCCTGCTCCTCTCGTGTTTACGAGGCTCATGAGGAATGTGGCAAAATTCCTTCATTTATCGGGAATTCGAGCCTCCCTGTACTTGGACGACTGGCTTCTCAGAGCATCGTCCAGTCATCGCTGTCTGCAGGATCTACACTGGACGTTGGGTCTGGCAAAGGAGTTGGGACTTTTGGTCAACTTAGAAAAGTCTCAACTGATTCCATCCCAGACAATTCTCTATTTGGGGATGGAGATTCGCAGTCTAGTTTTTCGGGCTTTTCCGTCTGCCACCCGAATAGAACAAGCCCTGCTCAAAGTCTGACTCATGCTGAAAAGAGAACGTTGTTCAGTAAGAAGTTGGATGAGTCTCGTAGGGACTGTCATCCCTGGAGCAGTTTGTCTCGCTAGGGAGACTTCACCTTCGCCCTCTCCAGTTCCATCTAGACTCATTGGAACAAGAGCAAGACTTTAGAAGCTGTATCAATCCCGGTCTCCGAGCCAGTAAAAGCATGCCTGAACTGGTGGGACAGCAACATAAGTCTGAGAGAGGGTCTGTCCCTAGCAGTCAAGAACCCAAACCACGTGTTGTTTTCAGACGCGTCGGATTTGGGTTGGGGTGCGACTCTGGACGGTCGGGAATGCTCGGGTCTTTGGACCTCAGTTCAGAAGAGCATGCACATCAACGGCAAGGAGCTATTAGCAGTCCACTTGGCCTTGATGAGTTTCGAGAGCATTCTTCGAAACAAAGTGGTAGAGGTCAATTCAGACAATACCACAGCTTTGGCGTACATCTCCAAGCAAGGAGGCACTCACTCCCACACACTGTACGTGATCGCAAGGGACCTCCTCATATGGTCAAAAAATCGAGGCATCTCCCTGTTGACAAGATTCATCCAGGGGGACTTGAACGTCTTGGCAGACTGTCTCAGTCGGAGAGGTCAGGTGATCCCCACGGAATGGACCCTCCACAAGGACGTGTGCAAGAGTCTTTGGGCGACTTGGGGTCAACCCACCATAGACCTCTTTGCCACCTCGTTGACCAAAAGGCTCCCAATCTATTGCTCGCCAGTCCCAGATCCAAAGGCGATCCACATAGACGCGTTTCTACTGGACTGGTCTCACCTGGACTTGTATGCATTTCCACCATTCAAGATAGTCAACAAGGTACTGCAGAAGTTCGCCTCTCACGAAGGGACAAGGTTGACGTTGGTTGCTCCCCTCTGGCCCGCGAGAGAGTGGTTCACAGAGGTACTTCAATGGCTGGTAGACATTCCAAGGAGTCTTCCTCTAAGGATAGATCTCTTACGGCAGCCCCACGTAAAGGATCTTCATCAAAGCCTCCCCGCGCTTCGTCTGACTGCCTTCAGACTATCGAAAGACTCTCAAGAGCTCGAGGCTTTTCGAAGGAGGCAGCCAGAGCGATTGCGACAGCTAGGAGAGCTTCTACCATCAAAGTATACCAGTCGAAGTGGGAAGTCTTTCGAGACTGGTGCAAGTCAGCATCTGTTTCCTCTTCCAGTACCTCTGTAGCCCAAATCGCAGACTTTCTCTTACATCTGAGAAATGTTCGCTCCCTATCAGCACCCACTATTAAGGGCTACAGGAGCATGTTGGCTTCGGTCTTTAGACATAGAGGCTTAGATCTTTCCAATAATAAAGATCTCCAAGATCTCCTTAAGTCTTTCGAGACCTCTAAGGAACGTCGTATGGCAACTCCTGGATGGAACTTAGACGTGGTCCTAAGGTTCCTGATGTCAGACAGGTTTGAGCCATTACATTCAGCCTCCCTGAAGGATCTCACCCTCAAGACACTTTTCTTAGTGTGCTTGGCTTCGGCTAAAAGGGTCAGTGAGATTCATGCCTTCAGTAAGAACATCGGCTTTTCCACAGATAAAGCCACATGTTCACTTCAGCTTGGTTTCTTGGCCAAAAATGAACTGCCTTCTCGTCCTTGGCCTAAGTCATTTGATATACCTTGCCTGTCAGAGATCGTAGGCAACGAACTTGAAAGAGTACTGTGTCCAGTTAGAGCTCTTAAGTTCTACTTAGCTTGTACTAAGTCCTTACGAGGTGGATCTGAGGCCTTGTGGTGCTCAGTTAAGAAGCCATCATTACCTATGTCAAAGAATGCTTTGTCATATTTTATTAGATTTTTAATCCGAGAGGCTCATTCTCACTTGAGTGAAAAAGACCGTTGCTTGCTTAAGGTTAAGACACACGAAGTAAGAGCTATAGCAACTTCCGTGGCCTTTAAGCAAAATAGATCTCTGCGAAGTATTATGGACGCGACCTTTTGGAGGAGCAAGTCGGTATTCGCGTCATTTTACTTAAAAGATGTCCAGACTCTTTATGAGGACTGCTACACGCTGGGTCCATTCGTTGCAGCGAGTGCAGTAGTGGGTGAGGGTTCTACCACTACATTCCCTTAATTCCAATATCCTTTTAATCTGTCTCTTGAAATGTTTTTAATCTTGTTTTTGGGTTGTACGGAAGGCTAAGAAGCCTTTCGCATCCTGGTTGATTTGGCGGGTGGTCAAATGTCATTTCTTGAGAGCGCCCAGATTAGGGGTTTTGATGAGGTCCTGTTGTATGGGTTGCCGCCCTTGATACTTCAGCTCCTGGGAGTCTTTCAGCATCCTAAGAGGATGGCTGGGCTTCATGAGGAAAGCAGACTAACAAGGCAGAGTAATCGTCAGAGTCAGCTTCCTTACCAGGTACCTATATTTATTTGGGTTTTGTTATGATATAACTGTCAAAAACTCTAAGCATATACGCAGTAAACTGTATTAATACTGGTCTCTACCCACCACCATGGGTGTGAATCAGCTATTATATATTCACCGGCTAAGTTTAATATTTAAAAATGATATTTTGATTATAAAATAAATTTTTGAATATACTTACCCAGTGAATATATAAATTAAAGGCCCCCCCTTCCTCCCCGATAGAGACCCAGCGGGATGAGAAGAACTGGAGCTGTTTACATGTATATGCGGTATCTGGCCGATAGTTGGCGCTGGTGGGCACACCCGCAACCTTCATGGCGATCGCTCGCGAGTTTTTGTGTTTTTCTGTCGAGCCGTCCGAGACGTCAGCTATTATATATTTACCGGGTAAGTATATTCAAAAATTTATTTTATAATCAAAATATCATTTTTTGAAGCATTTTACAATCGAGTACTGAAAATTTTGTTTACCTTTGGTTATGATCAGCTGATCTGAAAGTGCCGCTACCTACCGTATCAAATATGGCGTACATACGTATGGCATATTTTTTATCATTTCTTAACTTATTAGAAATATCTTCATGAGGAACATTACATCAACGCCAATATGTTACAGGAAATCAGTTTCCATACAGTTCGTCTAATCAAACCACTAAAACACTTGATATCGTTACTGGGTGTTTTGATGATGGGAATGCTGTAATAAGATTACTTGGTAACAATGAAAGGAAATCATTCGGTTTGTCAGCGCGCTTCCGCCAGATACATGACGTCACAAGTCACGTGACATACAGTAATCTCTACGAAGAATGACTTGCAAAATATGTAAATTCATTTTCTTTGTTTCTCGCAAGAAATGAAAAGAAAATACTAACTTAACAAACAAAAGTATTTTATTTTTATAATGTAAAAGGAAATATATTATGTTCAAGAAAATATTTGCCCTAAAAGTATATTTTCTTTAGATAAACATCGATCCATTATCAGAGATTAAAAAAGTAGCGTACAGTCAAATTTATGCTACGTAGTACTCATGACAACCGATACAGACACTCAAAATACTTTGTATCGTTATTTAATATTTCGATAATGGAAATACTAATATTAATCGTTAGCCTATTGGAAGGAAATCACTGTATTGCCCGGAAGCTTTCCGCCGGTGATGTGACGTCACTAGACATATAATATGAACTCAACAGATATTAAAACTTTTCTTAATGTATTTTTAACTGAAAATAAATACTGAATATTAACAATAAAAGAAAATGATAATTTACCAAGATAAATCAGTTTATATGTATACAAGAAAATAGATTATTTTCAAGGAAATATTCGTCCTATTTCCGATAAACTTGTGACGTCATCACCCTGAAAAAATGGTCGTAAAGTCGAATAGTCGTATGTCGCATAGGTCGTAAGTCGAGCAATACCTGTATTAGTATTGATATCATTACAAGCTAAAATATAACCCCAAGATGGAAAAACAAATGGTAGAAGCTTAAGGGCTCCAATACAAAAAGTACCCCATTATGGAAAATACACAGAGAAGTGCATGATGTACTGTAAAATGAATTAAAATGTCAAAGTTTAATAAACGAGTAATAATTAAACTATAGAAAAAACTTTGAATAACTTGTATGACATAAAAAGCATTAGCCTCAGGAAAATGCCCTAGAGACTGACAATAAACATGTATGATCAGTACTCAAGCCCCCTCTCCTTTAAGCTAGGACTTGGGAGGGCCAGCTAGTGACTGGTGATGACTCAGCAAGTAGACCTATAGGCTCCCCTAAACCACACCCCCATCCTAGTTTACAAGGATGGCAATGTTGCAGACACTACTAGAAACTATCAAACTTGATCAGGTCTCAAACTCCTTTCCAACGGATTGCCAGGCAAGTACACTTCTAATAGGCTCTGAGAACTCATTAATATTAACAGCATCTACTGTGTATGTCGTATCGTCTTCAGTTCAAAGACAACTTGGAATAACATACACATGCACTCCAGATATCATAGTTTTAGTGAGTATTTTATATGTTTTGGTGGTTTGAAGATGTATTCCTAATTGGAAAACAACTGCTGCTTAGTAATACCAGAAATAGTTTTTTTTCGGTGTTCATGTAGCTGTAATATGAAAAGGATCACGTCTCTGAAGGGGAGTTTCTTTTTTGGGTAGATGCGAGGTCTGGAGTCCGAATTAAGAGGTGACCTGGAATGTAGGTAATAAACCTCTTCATCTCTTCAAAAGCTGGCAAGCATGCTGTCTCTTTTTCCTAAAGCTAAAACTATAGAAAATACTGCTTTTTGTAATAATTCTCTAGGTGAACTGAAGGATTTATATTAACATGCCAAGAACTCTAGAGCAGTATCCAGAAACCAAGATACTGCAGAGATTGGAGATAGTTGATGTAGAATAAAATACTGAGTATTCTTATGAAATATGTCCAAATGTAAATCCACACTAAACATCCACTTGAGAGGTTCTGTCAATTGCAATTTTTATGACAAAATTGTTGATGGGTTGAGCTTCCTATCCTAAAAGAGGTTGACCAAAATGGAAGGCAAGAAGTCAGGGCCTATACCAAAATGGAAGGCAAGAGGTCAGGGCCTACACCAAAATGGAAGGCAAGAGGTCAGGGCCTACACCAAAATGGAAGGCAAGAGGTCAGGGCCTACACCAAAATGGAAGGCAAGAAGTCAGGGCCTATACCAAAATGGAAGGCAAGAGGTCAGGGCCTATACCAAAATGGAAGGCAAGAAGTCAGGGCCTATACCAAAATGGAAGGCAAGAGGTCAGGGCCTACACCAAAATGGAAGGCAAGAGGTCAGGGCCTACACCAAAATGGAAGGCAAGAAGTCAGGGCCTATACCAAAATGGAAGGCAAGAGGCCAGGGCCTATACCAAAATGGAAGGCAAGAGGTCAGGGCCTATACCAAAATGGAAGGCAAGAAGTCAGGGCCTATACCAAAATGGAAGGCAAGAGGTCAGGGCCTACACCAAAATGGAAGGCAAGAGGTCAGGGCCTACACCAAAATGGAAGGCAAGAAGTCAGGGCCTATACCAAAATGGAAGGCAAGAGGTCAGGGCCTATACCAAAATGGAAGGCAAGAAGTCAGGGCCTATACCAAAATGGAAGGCAAGAGGTCAGGGCCTATACCAAAAATGGAAGGAAAGAGGCCAGGGCCTATACCAAAATGGAAGGCAAGAAGTCAGGGCCTATACCAAAATGGAAGGCAAGAGGTAAGGCCTATACCAAAATGGAAGGAAAGAGGCCAGGGCCTATACCAAAATGGAAGGCAAGAGGTCAGGGCCTACACCAAAATGGAAGGCAATAAGTCGGGGCATATCAGACACAGCGATGTATTCCTCAAAAGGCCACCCATGTCTTCCCTACTTACTGATTGGTATTGTTTGGTGGACAAAGTCCTCCTGCAGCTTATCATATATGTCATGTTATGAACTCATAAGTGTGGTCCATATATACAGGAGAGAAAATCCAAGCATGAAGGATCTGTATCAGAAATGAGGAAGTAAAGATAATCCCACTCCCTACTTTGTGATACAGCTTTATAACCTTTTTATAAGACGCTGGAACATTCAATATCACAGACTGTACATTTAAAGTGGAGTTATTAGCACAGCTGTCACTAAAAATTACTGAAGGATTTCAAAAAAACTATAAATCAGACTCGTTAAAGGAAGCAGATAAATTAATGACCTGTTGCAATCCACATTCAAAACATCACTTGCCACTGCCTGAGAATCCACATTCGGAGCTACATGTAGTGGAAGCTTGTGATTCGCCTTGGTTGCAAACAGGTCTATTTGGAGATCTTGAACTCTTGGAAAGAACTCTGATCCAAGGTCCATTACATATGCAGGAATATCTAGTGGAAGTTTGTGATTCTTCTTGGTTGCAAACAGGTCTATTTGGAGATCTTAAACTCTTGGAAAGAACTCTGATCTAAGGTCCATTACATATGCAGGAATATCTAGTGGAAGTTTGTGATTCTTCTTGGTTGCAAACAGGTCTATTTGGAGATCTTGAACTTTTGGAAGGAACTCTGATCCAAGGGCCATTATGTATGCAGGAATGTCTAGTGGAAGTTTGTGATTCTCCTTAGTTGCAAACAGGTCTATTTGATGATCTTGAACTCTTGGAAAGAACTCTGATCCAAGGTCCATTACATATGCAGGAATGTCTAGTGGAAGTTTGTGATTCTTCTTGGTTGCAAACAGGTCTATTTGGAGATCTTGAACTCTTGGAAAGAACTCTGATCCAAGGTCCATTACATATGCAGGAATATCTAGTGGAAGTTTGTGATTCTTCTTGGTTGCAAACAGGTCTATTTGGAGATCTTGAACTTTTGGAAAGAACTCTGATCCAAGGGCCATTATGTATGCAGGAATGTCTAGTGGAAGTTTGTGATTCTCCTTAGTTGCAAACAGGTCTATTTGATGATCTTGAACTCTTGGAAAGAACTCTGATCCAAGGTCCATTACATATGCAGGAATGTCTAGTGGAAGTTTGTGATTCTTCTTAGTTGCAAACAGGTCTATTTGATGATCTTGAACTCTTGGAAAGAACTCTGATCCAAGGTCCATTACATATGCAGGAATGTCTAGTGGAAGCTTGTGATTCTCCTTAGTTGCAAACAGGTCTATTTGATGATCTTGAACTCTTGGAAAGAACTCTGATCCAAGGTCCATTACATATGCAGGAATGTCTAGTGGAAGTTTGTGATTCTTCTTGGTTGCAAACAGGTCTATTTGGAGATCTTGAACTCTTGGAAAGAACTCTGATCCAAGGTCCATTACATATGCAGGAATATCTAGTGGAAGTTTGTGATTCTTCTTGGTTGCAAACAGGTCTATTTGGAGATCTTGAACTTTTGGAAAGAACTCTGATCCAAGGGCCATTATGTATGCAGGAATGTCTAGTGGAAGTTTGTGATTCTCCTTAGTTGCAAACAGGTCTATTTGATGATCTTGAACTCTTGGAAAGAACTCTGATCCAAGGTCCATTACATATGCAGGAATGTCTAGTGGAAGTTTGTGATTCTTCTTAGTTGCAAACAGGTCTATTTGATGATCTTGAACTCTTGGAAAGAACTCTGATCCAAGGTCCATTACATATGCAGGAATGTCTAGTGGAAGTTTTTGATTCTTCTTAATTGCAAACAGGTCTATTTGGAGATCTTAAACTCTTGGAAAGAACTCTGATCTAAGGTCCATTACATATGCAGGAATATCTAGTGGAAGTTTGTGATTCTTCTTGGTTGCAAACAGGTCTATTTGGAGATCTTGAACTTTTGGAAAGAACTCTGATCCAAGGGCCATTATGTATGCAGGAATGTCTAGTGGAAGTTTGTGATTCTCCTTAGTTGCAAACAGGTCTATTTGATGATCTTGAACTCTTGGAAAGAACTCTGATCCAAGGTCCATTACATATGCAGGAATGTCTAGTGGAAGTTTGTGATTCTTCTTAGTTGCAAACAGGTCTATTTGATGATCTTGAACTCTTGGAAAGAACTCTGATCCAAGGTCCATTACATATGCAGGAATGTCTAGTGGAAGTTTTTGATTCTTCTTAATTGCAAACAGGTCTATTTGGAGATCTTAAACTCTTGGAAAGAACTCTGATCTAAGGTCCATTACATATGCAGGAATATCTAGTGGAAGTTTGTGATTCTTCTTGGTTGCAAACAGGTCTATTTGGAGATCTTGAACTTTTGGAAGGAACTCTGATCCAAGGGCCATTATGTATGCAGGAATGTCTAGTGGAAGTTTGTGATTCTCCTTAGTTGCAAACAGGTCTATTTGATGATCTTGAACTCTTGGAAAGAACTCTGATCCAAGGTCCATTACATATGCAGGAATGTCTAGTGGAAGTTTGTGATTCTTCTTAGTTGCAAACAGGTCTATTTGATGATCTTGAACTCTTGGAAAGAACTCTGATCCAAGGGCCATTATGTATGCAGGAATGTCTAGTGGAAGTTTGTGATTCTTCTTAGTTGCAAACAGGTCTATTTGATGATCTTGAACTCTTGGAAAGAACTCTGATCCAAGGTCCATTACATATGCAGGAATGTCTAGTGGAAGTTTGTGATTCTTCTTAGTTGCAAACAGGTCTATTTGATGATCTTGAACTCTTGGAAAGAACTCTGATCCAAGGTCCATTACATATGCAGGAATGTCTAGTGGAAGTTTGTGATTCTTCTTAGTTGCAAACAGGTCTATTTGATGATCTTGAACTCTTGGAAAGAACTCTGATCCAAGGGCCATTATGTATGCAGGAATGTCTAGTGGAAGTTTGTGATTCTCCTTAGTTGCAAACAGGTCTATTTGATGATCTTGAACTCTTGGAAAGAACTCTGATCCAAGGTCCATTACATATGCAGGAATGTCTAGTGGAAGTTTGTGATTCTTCTTAGTTGCAAACAGGTCTATTTGATGATCTTGAACTCTTGGAAAGAACTCTGATCCAAGGTCCATTACATATGCAGGAATGTCTAGTGGAAGTTTTTGATTCTTCTTAATTGCAAACAGGTCTATTTGGAGATCTTAAACTCTTGGAAAGAACTCTGATCTAAGGTCCATTACATATGCAGGAATATCTAGTGGAAGTTTGTGATTCTTCTTGGTTGCAAACAGGTCTATTTGGAGATCTTGAACTTTTGGAAAGAACTCTGATCCAAGGGCCATTATGTATGCAGGAATGTCTAGTGGAAGTTTGTGATTCTCCTTAGTTGCAAACAGGTCTATTTGATGATCTTGAACTCTTGGAAAGAACTCTGATCCAAGGTCCATTACATATGCAGGAATGTCTAGTGGAAGTTTGTGATTCTTCTTAGTTGCAAACAGGTCTATTTGATGATCTTGAACTCTTGGAAAGAACTCTGATCCAAGGTCCATTACATATGCAGGAATGTCTAGTGGAAGTTTTTGATTCTTCTTAATTGCAAACAGGTCTATTTGGAGATCTTAAACTCTTGGAAAGAACTCTGATCTAAGGTCCATTACATATGCAGGAATATCTAGTGGAAGTTTGTGATTCTTCTTGGTTGCAAACAGGTCTATTTGGAGATCTTGAACTTTTGGAAGGAACTCTGATCCAAGGGCCATTATGTATGCAGGAATGTCTAGTGGAAGTTTGTGATTCTCCTTAGTTGCAAACAGGTCTATTTGATGATCTTGAACTCTTGGAAAGAACTCTGATCCAAGGTCCATTACATATGCAGGAATGTCTAGTGGAAGTTTGTGATTCTTCTTAGTTGCAAACAGGTCTATTTGATGATCTTGAACTCTTGGAAAGAACTCTGATCCAAGGGCCATTATGTATGCAGGAATGTCTAGTGGAAGTTTGTGATTCTCCTTAGTTGCAAACAGGTCTATTTGATGATCTTGAACTCTTGGAAAGAACTCTGATCCAAGGTCCATTACATATGCAGGAATGTCTAGTGGAAGTTTGTGATTCTTCTTAGTTGCAAACAGGTCTATTTGATGATCTTGAACTCTTGGAAAGAACTCTGATCCAAGGTCCATTACATATGCAGGAATGTCTAGTGGAAGTTTGTGATTCTTCTTAGTTGCAAACAGGTCTATTTGATGATCTTGAACTCTTGGAAAGAACTCTGATCCAAGGGCCATTATGTATGCAGGAATGTCTAGTGGAAGTTTGTGATTCTCCTTAGTTGCAAACAGGTCTATTTGATGATCTTGAACTCTTGGAAAGAACTCTGATCCAAGGTCCATTACATATGCAGGAATGTCTAGTGGAAGTTTGTGATTCTTCTTAGTTGCAAACAGGTCTATTTGATGATCTTGAACTCTTGGAAAGAACTCTGATCCAAGGTCCATTACATATGCAGGAATGTCTAGTGGAAGTTTGTGATTCTTCTTAGTTGCAAACAGGTCTATTTGATGATCTTGAACTCTTGGAAAGAACTCTGATCCAAGGGCCATTATGTATGCAGGAATGTCTAGTGGAAGTTTGTGATTCTCCTTAGTTGCAAACAGGTCTATTTGATGATCTTGAACTCTTGGAAAGAACTCTGATCCAAGGTCCGTTACATATGCAGGAATGTCTAGTGGAAGTTTGTGATTCTTCTTAGTTGCAAACAGGTCTATTTGATGATCTTGAACTCTTGGAAAGAACTCTGATCCAAGGTCCATTACATATGCAGGAATGTCTAGTGGAAGTTTGTGATTCTTCTTAGTTGCAAACAGGTCTATTTGGAGATCTTAAACTCCTGGAAAGAACTCTGATCCAAGGTCCATTACTTATGTAGGAATGTCTGTCTGGATGCTCTGTCCGCTATTACGATGAGATATCCAGACATATGGAATATGGGAGAGGAACAATATCCCCTCCTGAAGGAACATCATAATGGGAAGAGTAACTGCATTTAGAATTCATGAGTAATATCCCCCTTCCTGCGCCAACACACTGCTGCCTGGTTGTCTATGAAAATAAGGATAGGGTCCCTTTTTGGATTGTGTCTCTTCAATATCAGCAAGACCACCATCAATTCCAACACATTTATGTGAAATACTGCGAGTTAAGGGTTCCATTTCCTGAACACATAGGTCTCCTCTGAATGACCACCTCAACCATACTGGGATGTATCTGTGTGAAGGATCATGGCTATTAGAAGAGGGACCAATGGAACCAATGTGGAAAGAGCATTTGTTGTGGTCGTTGGTGTGAGAATTACTTTGCAATACTTGGCCAACTTACCCTGATTGTCTCGACAACATTTTCAAGCCACTCTTATCTAACCCGATTGTCTTGACAACATTTTTAAGCCACTCTTTTCCACTCCCAATTAAAGTTTTTCAGCCTGGTCTTTAGGATAGGGTTTGACAATTGAAGCAAACTTAAAAAGCCCTAAGACATTTTCCAGTTTCTGTTTGGAGGGGAAAAATCATGAGTATTAAAACAAGTTGTGAAACATAGAGCGTATGTATATATGAGAAAAACAACTAAGTATAAACAGAACATATAATTAACCCATAAGTATGGATGAAAAAATGCACTATGTTTGACAACTTTGTTTTAATTCGCTTGAAGATTTGCAAAACAGAATAGGTTTTAGTATATAACTTTATCCTGACCAAAGAGCTGTTAGATATGTTAGGTTTTAAAGTCGAATAATTGAATTTTTTATGGTTGTTAACATTATGATTTGCTTAATACTTATATTATGACAACTAAAGAAAAAGGATAGGAAACCAAAATATCTTATTTAAATTGAAAACAAGGATGATTATATTAAAAAACAAAAACCAATGCATAGCAACTGATTCAGCAGGAAGAAGGCGTACACTTACCTAAGCACTTTAGTTGTAAACCAGATTTTTTCTTTGCTGTGCTATGTACGCGTTAGTGTTATCCTTTAGAGTCTCGGCAATCATTGCAAATGATATCTCCCAAGAAAGTTAAGAGCTAGTGAATATGTGAGTCATGCCATATATATTAAAATGCATGAAAAGAGGCAAAGCAGTAGGAGGAAAAGGCCTATCAATTGATTTATTAGTAGAGGGAAGAGATTTCATAGTAGTAAAACTTGTTGAACTTTACACAAAATGTCTGCAAGAATGCTTAATACATCCAGCTTGGAAAAACTTTACCATTATACTAATTAAAAAAAGGTGAGACCTGAAAAAATACTGCCCAATAAGTTTACTATCCCTAATATAAGAAATATTTAATCACCATCATCATCTCCTACGCCTATTGACGTAAAGGACCTCAATTAGATTTTGCCACTCATATCTATCTTGAGATCTTTACAAAGATCATATTAGGCTGCATACAAGACAGCTAGACTTTAATCAACCAAGCGAGCAGGCAGGATTTAGAAGTGGGTATTAAACAAATAACTATATCCATGTAATTAACCAGCTAATAGAAAAATCAATAGAATATGACAAACTACTATGTATGGCATTTATAGACCATGAGAAAGCTTTTGATTCTGTTAAAATCTTAGAATAAGTGAAAGCATTCAAAGACAAAGAATAGATGAATCTCATGTTAGAACACTAGATGACATCTTACAGGAAGTACAGCAATCATGAAACTACATGAAGTTAGTGAAAACTTTCGACTGGGGAAAAAGTTAGACAGGGAGACCCCATCTCTCCTAAATTAATCACAGCATGCCAATGAAACATTTTTACATGTTTGAATTGGGAAAATGTAGGAATTACTATTAATGGGGAATACCTTAACAACTTAAGATTTGCTGGTGCCATAGTTGTATTTAGTGAATCATAGGAGGAATTACAAAAGATGATAGAAGATTTGAATAGAGTAAGCAGAAATGCAAAAGTAAATCACTCGAAATTTAAATCTGAAGTAGACCTTAGACTAAGACAAACTGATACTTTAAGAATTATATAATTACTTGTTTCACAAGAAATTTATTTATGAAATTATTTAATTTTGACAATTCATGAAAAAAGTAGACACTTTAACACTATAGAAAATAAATCAAAGTTACACATACATATACGTCACTGTTACTATAACGTACTTTGGCTCACACAAGGTTACAGAACGGCTAAGCAGAAATATATACACTTCACTTTTTAACCAAATCTCACAGGGCCAGTCACAAAAAATTTATTATATAAAATGCACATACATTAAAACACTTTACTTTTAAATTAACACAATGATATCACCAACATTTGAACAACAGTATACACAGCATACATTGGAGAGAAATCACTATTCACGTTTGAGAGGAAACACTATTCACGTTTGAGAGGAATTACGTAGTGGTTGGATAGATGGTGGTGAGAGGACTGGCAGAAGCACAGATCTTGTGGGATGTCAGGCTCAGGGGTTCTCCTATAACATTGGTCTGTGGTAAGTTTGTTAGGAAAAATACAATTTTCGTAGAAATTCTCTCTCTCTCTCTCTCTCTCTCTCTCTCTCTCTCTCTCTCTCTCTCTCTCTCTCTCTCTCTCTCTCTCTCTCTCTGTTCTTGAGTTTTCTACCTCGCATTTTAAAATCCATCACTACCAGTCTATGTTTAACACATACATCCTCAAAAATTTCTACAGTTCATCACATTGTTTTTATCAACTCCTCATACCAGGATGTAATTTATTTGGCTTTTCACTCCTCTACTTTCATAGGTTATCAGGTGCTTATCCAACTTCTGAAACCAGGTGTTGATACATGCCAATTTAAAACTCTAAGCCGTCTCTAATACATACTCCCATCCTCATTACTAATTTCCAAACCCATGGCCTCCATGTACCTCCACCTATCCATCCCTTCTCGTCCCCACCTTGACATTCATGTCTGCTCCTGTGATTAGCTTCTCCTCCTCTTTCACTGTTTTAATAGCTGCCTCAAACTCTTGTCTAAATAGTTCTTTTTCTTGGTCTTGGCAACTCATCTGTAGGGCATATGCTGGAATTATATTTGCTCTCCGATCCCCTATTATGATTGAAATCTGTAAAAGCCTATCATTTACTCTCTTTACCTCTACTACTTATTCCTTCCAGATATTACCTATTGTGACCCTACCACCATTCCTTCCCCCTCATTAGCTGCTGTAATAGAGATTACATCCATTTCCTATTCTCTAGTCTCCTGCAAATACAAAATATATATCCTCCTCTTCTCCATCACATCTATTATCTCCCTATCCTTCTCGTTAGTGTACCGACTTTCCAATTACCTGGTCTGAGTTTCCATTCTGTTACTTGCGTCTTTGGCTGCAGTTATGAACCCTGCAGTTCCTACGAGGGTTGGGATTCCAACATGCATCTGAGTCATTGAAATAATTTGAAGTTGACTTATCAGTTGGCTATAAAAAGCAACATGAGATCATTTGTATTCTGTTCTGCATATCCTTCTTGAAGTCAGGATTTTTTATTCAAAATAGAAATTAACCCATATTCAATGATATAGTGTGTAATAAATGAATGGTTATTAAAGGTATTCCACTAATGCAACTGTTTATTATGCTTTCAAATATCAAATCATAATTGCCCTTTGTATGTATTATTCCCAGAGCACTGGGTATAAAGTTGGAGGATTGAATTATGAAAAAGTTGAACCCATATCATTCCACACACTTTGGCTATGCCCTCTCAAATTTTATTTTCGAAGCAGGAGTATTGTCGAAGGTAGTAGACAAGAAATTTAATATCTGATTATCTAGAAGCTTATTGAAATAAACCTCCCTTTAGGAGAATGTAGATTAATCTGACCTCAATATATTTCTCACAAATGTTAGTATCATTTAGGTCCATCTTGCAATCTGTTTTGGTATTTTATGTGAATGCATTAGCTTCCTCATAATCCCCATTGATGAAATTATACTGTAATACAATATTACATTGAATTGTTTTCATAATGTGTTGTTTATGTCTGATTGTTGATGAATTTTTCCTTTTTTCTAGGGTAACTATGGAAAAGTGTTTAGAGGAGTTTTGAAATATGCAGAAGGTAAAACAGAAACAGTAGCAGTTAAGACGTTACATACCATTGGAGATATTGAAGATCTAAAGCGTGAATTTACAATGATGAAGGTTTGTTAATATGTATTGGAAGATCTGTTGGAAATTGCTGCAATTTGCAGGTTTATTAGACATTTTACTCATAGGCTAGGAATAGCACAAGTTGTTATTGTATCACATTTTTGCATTAGTTGCCTCTTTCTGTTTTTTTAATCTAAAACTAAATGGTAAAAGATCAATGATTATATTAGAAAATTTTTATTTTGGTGATTTGATGAAAATTCTTTTAGTCATATTAATTTCTGTTGACCCCTATGGTTAGGAAAAGCAAAATCTAAATCTGATTAATAGGTGTGAATCTTATATAAAAGCTGAACTCTACCCATATCACATTTTGATAGTGAGAGCCTTGCCAGGGGCTTAAGTTTTTTACATCAATTTTTCTGGTTATTCTTTTATTATTTTGGTCTTAAAATCTTTGGTCTACCTTAAAAGTAGAGATTTTGACAAAAGAAATTTGGAGATTTATTGCATATAAGAACTATGACATAAAGCTGGTCTAAGAAAAATTATTAATCATGAGGAAAATATAGATTGAGATGGAATAACTTCTAATAAACAAGACAAAATTGGGAAAATTCAAAAGCATAACATGGAAATTATCTAATTTATTTAAATGGGCTATCAAGAGAAATTATTTACAAATAATGTATAGCTTCTAATAGTGGGTAATGAAAACTGCTGAAAGGAAGCATACAAAAGACAATGAAATTAGGTTGTGGAATGTTAGACTTTTTATATAAAAATGGAAGTTAAAGGTTTGAAGGCTACTTTCGTAGAGGCAATGGTCAGATCATTGCCCTGCCATAAAAAGTCCTGGAGACCAAACGTATATACTGTATGTATAAACAGTACTAAAGCCTCCTCTTCACCCAAGTTAGGATCATGGACGATCATCAGAAAATGATTGTTGTTGACTCAGTGGGTAGACTTTTAAGTCCACTCTCTAATCACAATAAGATTATGGTGTGATGTGTTAAGCTTTAACTCATAGATTACAAAGCCTCAGATATTGCCAGTAAGCTACCACATCCCTAAGGAAACACTTCCCACCTCAAATTCTTTCAGTACAAAACCCTGGAACTCAACTCCTGATGGCAAAAGGCTGGAAAATGGAGCCATAGAGAAAATAAAATTTTTCCAATTTTAAGAAAGATTTGTCCAAGAAATAGAGTGATCCTTGACTTATCTTGTCTCAACAAGCACATCAGATAGGACTCATTTAAGATGTTGAGCATTACAAATATGTCAAATATTACACCAAGAGGCTTGGACTTATAAGATAGATCTAACTGTTGCTTATTGTCTTGGTCCTATAGCTCCCTACTTTTGACCTTACCTAGAGTTTCAGCCTCGAAAGGAAATTGTACAGGTACAAAGTAATGCCATTCGTCCTCAATATGTATCCAAGTGTGTTCACAAAACTAAAAATGTCAGTGATCAAATCAAACTGTAGTTACAAGGAGTTCAGGTCATTGCTTCTTTGGATAATTGGCTACATAAAACTGAGACAAAAGAATTATGCCCCATGTGCCCAAATTTGGTCTTATAAGTTCTACAGGACCTAGGATTTTTTATCAAGGCTAGTTCAAATGAGGATATTCAAGTGGCTAGATCTTCAGTGGAGCCTGTCAAAATCTGCCCTAAGCTTTCCAAAGGTATTTCAGAAAAGAATCTTACTCATGGTCAATACTTGCCTTTGGCATTGTTTCTACTTCATATAGCAACTGGAGAAGGTCTTGGACCTAATCTGGTTTACTTCAATCGTCGACCATGTTGAAAGACCTTGATTAGTTGTGGAGGAGGTCAAGACAGGAGGTTATTCTTACCCAATTACTGCAAAAGGATTCTCAGACCATGGAACTCACCAAAGACACTCTTCATGACGATCCCATTGGTCCCTCCCTGGTATGCATAATTCTTCACACATAAGCATCCAAGTTGGGTTGAGTAGGTTATTCAGAAGAGACCTATGTGTTTGGGAATAGACCCCTCAGTTTAAAACATTTCAGGTAAATGTGTTGATTTTCTTAACATTACATCAAGCTTTTCATGGACCATCAGACTGCAATCTGTGTCTCACTAG
The DNA here is from genome assembly GCF_036898095.1 of Palaemon carinicauda. NCBI lineage: Eukaryota > Metazoa > Arthropoda > Malacostraca > Decapoda > Palaemonidae > Palaemon > Palaemon carinicauda. Next base: position 29,663,830 of record NC_090754.1, on the reverse strand, counting down.
AGGAAAGCCATGTTAAAGGACTGAATTCAGTAATTCTCCAAATTATGAAGTTCATTAGGAAGAGAAATTTGTTTCTTACTCTGATCCATTTGGTAGTGGATACCTTGTCCAGACCGACAGCCCTTGACACATTCCTATACTCACTTGGGTTTCCATTAACAGCTACACTTCATATTATATTACTTAAAAATCCAGTAATAATGCTAAGAAAGCTTCCATCTACTGCTAACTTGAAGTAGGAAAATATGGTCCTCATGATTAACACAGCCAAAGGTAGCTTTAAAATCAAGGCCAATCATACAAACTTCCTGAGCACAATCAAGGGATTGCTGTACAGCATCGGAAATTGTAAGAAGGGTATCATATGCTCAAGGCTCTTACAAAAATCAAACTACAAACTAAGGAACAGATTATTGCCTTCAGCATACCTATTTAAACATTTTGCTAAAAGGTCATTAAAAAATTATAGATAATATGGGAGGTATGGAGTATAATTCTATTTGTGCTTGGTGTGGCTGTGAATAATATTAATTTATTTATTATTATTATTATTGTTATTATTATTATTATTATTATTATTATATTATTATTATTATTACTATTATTATTATTATTATTACAAGCTAAGCTATAAACCTAGTTGGAAAAGCAGGGTACTATAAGCACAAGGGCTCCAACAGGGGAAAATGTCCCAATGAGGAAAGGAAACAAGGAAATAAATACAAGAGAAGTAATGAACAATGAAAATAAAATATTTTAAGAACAGTGACATTAGATTAGATATTTCACATATAAACTATAAAAAAATGAAAAAAAGGAAGAGAAACAAGATAGAATAGTGTGCCCGAGGGTACCTTATGGAACTATCCAAGACTAGTAAAAAATAGTTTGGTTTTGATTATTGAATAAGAGTTTAATTAGCTGGTTGCCTTTCCCGTCTGCGAGAGAATCTTCCTTTTTCTGTTTGGTCTCACTTCCAGAGGACTCCACCATTGGAATCCCCCATTCCCTGCCATTACTCCTAAGAACAGGCCTCGTCAGCAGTCTTGTCTCGTTAGAAGACTCGTCTTACCTACTGATGTAGATCCTTAGAGGTCCTTTGAGAATGGGATTCATCCATCCCCTGCCCTTAATCTTCGGGAGCAGGCCATCGGATTCGTCACGCTTAGTTGACTCATCTGCTAATCTTGGTAGAAATCTTGCGAGAACTCCCTCGGTGACTCTAACAGACACATGTGAACATCTTTCACAAAGCAGTATCTTCATGCGTGGAGACTCTCCAGCTCCTCCTCTCTAAGTCTTTTCCGGAACAGGTTGCAGAGGGTGTCTGGATTCCAGCATAGATCTTTGGCTTTGCCCTTTTAGGCAAAATGCACTGTAGTTGGTATCATGGAAGTGGTATCCCTCCCCTAGATGCCACTATTCCAGTATTGGAGGAGCTCCTCGTTTACCATCGGTGGGAAAGTTTCTCTCGGTCTCGGCAATGAAAGGCCACCGCTATTCCTTGAGCCTCGCCTTCAGACCGAAAGGAATTAACCTTTCTTTCACGTCGGCCTCTCCCCTCCTCATACAGAGTTTCATGCCCACAGACCCTTTGTTGGAAAGGAGACCTCGATCCCGGACTTCCAACAGCAGATGTTCACCTGACCTCGATGGCAGGTCTCCTGTTCGTGTTGGCTTCAGCCAAGAGAGTCGGCGAACCCCATGGGCCGCCTTAACGTCTCTCATTCATGACAATGGGCCAGGTAAAACTCGACCTTATTTCTGGCAACTCGGATCCCAAAATCCGAACCCTTTAGTGTGGGAGTCATTTACAGTATGACCAATGATCCAGATCAGCGGTTACCATGCCAAAGCGAAACTGAAGGCCGTACCTCAAGGAAACTACAAAAGCTCATCCCTGAACGTCGGCCCTCTTCATCAGCTTGGGGAAAGTCAAGAGAAGGATCACCACGAACACATTCTCGACTCAGATTTGCAAGGTCATGGATCAAGCATCGAATCCTTATCCTTCTCCTCCTAGAAAATACCGAGAGTTCATAATGTTAAGGACAAGAGTACTACTTAGTGTTTTATAAGACTACTCTGTGACACAGGCCTTGTCAGTGGGTGTGCAAAAGAGTCAAAGGATCTTCACCGCCACTTTCTGCAAGACGTGACCCACAGGAACGTGGAGATGTTCTCCATGGATCCTGGGATGGCTACACAATACATGGTTTAAAAACCTCAGGCTCCTTGATGGGCAAGTAGCAGATGAGGGAGGATAGAATTTAACCATGGTTAAGTCTGGGAGGAGTGACAAATCATCACTGGCTCTTTCTTTCTTTCATCTTCCACCCTGTAGGGTAACAGTACCTACATTACCCTACAAAGCTGACCTCCGCTTTCTGCTGGTAGAACCATTTCCCTTGTGTAACCTGGTATAGATAGATATACTCGTTACTTCCCAATACCCCCTGGCGAGGTTGGATTGGGCAACGTCCATGGTACCCTTGGGAAAGTGTGGATGACTCAGAGAACTCTTGCCTGGACTAGTCACATTGCTAGTATCACAAGCACACAGTTTATGTAGGCCACTGACCATGCGTAGTATGGTATTTAGCAAGGTATATGGGTTCCTACCAGTTACGTGCAGAGCACGTACGGAGAAAACCCCGGGTCAAATGCCAATAAGCTAGATTGGTGCGGACTTTCACTCTCCTAATGGGTAAGTCATCCACTATAAATAGCGTTGGTTTGTATTAGTGACGGAACAAATGAAAAATTTAAAAGTACAGTAACTTGTATTTACAGTATACAAATTGCCCTGCCAGCACTTATCCCCCTAGAAGTCCTACCTCCAAGCAAAGTGGTTACTCAGCCCAGGTGTGTGAGTGAGCTGGGTAGCAAACTACCCCCCCGCCACCCCACTAATTAGCGGGTGGATGGTTAACCCTCGCTAAAAGTCTTATGGCTCGTCTTACAGCTTTGCCAAAAGTAATATCTCCTATAAATAGCTACAGGTTTGTATCATTAGGAAAAATACAAATTACTTCAAAATTTGTCATTTCTGCTAGAGTCCACGCCAGTTTGTAAAGATGAATAAAGGAGAAAGTTTGTGTTAAAGAGAATTTTGACCGTAATTTTGATTAAAAGATGAGAGGTTTGCTTCTGTGTACTGCAATAATAAGAGTAGGAATTTTCCTCTGAGCTTCATTTATTTGCTGTGCTCATGCATGCAGGATGATGCTTAGAGCTAGAGCCAAAGGCTTTGTTCATGACTGCTGCTCTGTCACTATCAGCATTTTTCCCTTTTTGGTTATCTATTTCCACAGTCTTCTCGACACTCTCAGCCTTACTTTTTGCCATTAGGCATTGTAGCAAACAGTTCTGTTTAGTAAGTTGTGTTTGTAAGAATTCAAGTTTCAAAGTATCTGTGGATCCTTGCTCTCAGAAAGTACAAAGGCCTATTTCTTTCAAGTCATTTGCTCCACAGTTACCTAACTCCATTATACAACTGCACTTATGCATATAGTGTTTCATAGAGCTTACACCTTATCCTTACCTATATAGTATAGCCCTTATTTTCTATTAATTTAGGGGTATTTTTTTTCTCCTTTGCAAATTTATGCTTCCAATACAACAATTCGTTCAGTTTCATCTTTCCATCTTCGATGTCATATTCCAATGTAGCTATGTTGACATCAGAATTTTTGATAGCAGTTGCTCACCTTGGTTCTTGCCTGTCAACACACTGGCTGCTTCTCTGTATGAACTTCCATTTGTGATTGTTTACAAATTGCATACAGTCCTTTGCCATGTTTCCTTAATTGTGACATACAAAACCTCTACCTTCACTTTTTCTAGTCTTCTTTTGTTTGCCTTGTGTTATTATATTTACAAGCCAAGCTCAACCCTAGTAGGAAAAGTAGAATGATGTAAGTGTTAGAACCCCAACAATGATAGCACTTTGTTGCAGAAAACAAAGCAGAGAAGCAAAAGGTTTACTAGGAAAGGTGAAAAAATAACAATAAGTATAAAAACAATTATAAAAAATGAAATGACAGTAGGGATGGTGACATTAGGGATGGTTTTGAAAATTAATATCAAAGTTGAAGATGGAGAAAATTATGAGGATAAAACCACTTACTGATAAATCACCTTGCATCTTTATCCTTTATATTAAGCCTGCCCAAATACAGTTGGAAAAATCAAGAGGAAGATCAAATTGACAGAAAAGTGTTTGAATGTAGCCTCATTTAAGAAACATTTAATCCAAAACACTAAACGATCATGGTACAGAGACTTTGACATTATCCTATCCAATACTAAATTTGTTTTATTTCAGAATGTCCCACTCCTAAAGAGCTGCTTTCTATAGCTAAGCCTCTTCTACTTGTAGAGAGTGAACAAATAGCTATTGAACAATTATAGTACCTAATCACGTAGTGTGCAGGTTTTGTCAAATGTTAGAAGATACAGGAGAATATTTAAGAAATATGCTAAACTGTTCAGTGTATGTGTAGATTACAAGAACTGAACCTGGAGAAAGATGCAGCATTAAGTATCTGCTAAATCTTTAAAAGAACTTATAATTCTAGTGGTTGGCTGGTACTTTAACCAACTGTGTAGTCCTTCAGTATCTGGTTAACCCCACTAGACTTCATTGACATATCACCCTGCAAGCTTCACCACCTCACAAGTGTCCAATAGTAGACTAGTCGAAATATCGTGAGACTCAATCTGTATGTCTCAAGTCTTTTATGTTTGACATTTGCAACTTTACCAGATTTATGAGCTAGTGATGGAGCACATGATGGGCCTATAAGTCTACTGCTGAGTCATCAGCAGCAACTGCCTGTTCACCCATGGTCCTAGTTTTGGTGCATAGTGGCCACAAGTGCTAATCATATGCATATGTTTGGTCTTTATGACATTGTATGACAGTAAAGTTACATATCCCTTGCCTCTGCTACTCATGAAAGACCTTTAAACTTTTAGTTTTTTTTTCCCCAGAAGAATAGTGCCACTATAGCCAAACAGTTACTGAGGTACTTTCTGTTACATAATATAATTTTGAGTCAGTTTTCATTACATTTCTTTTTGCCAAGAAAAAGATAAGAAAAGTAAAATGAATCATAGATCTCTTTATGGAAAATAAATGGTCAAGAAGAAATAAAAAATAAATTGTATGAAACAATAAGTGAAATATTGCCTAAGAACAAAGGTTAAAATATATAAAACAATATAGTTTATTATATAAACCATTTAAAAGATTATTTTTTGTAGGTATTAAAATTATGTACACGTCATTCAACATCACCTATCTAGAGTTATTAGTCTGGATACTGGAACCTCAGATGTACTGGAACTTTCTTCAGTAAGTGTATTACGCAGGAATTTTGGAATAAACAATTGGTACAGTTATTGTTTTAAACAAACAACTGTAATTTTTACATCTTATGAAATAAAAATTACTCAATGATATGAATCTTTATAGAAAATACTAGAGTATATGACTCATCAGAATTGATGGCTAAATATTTAGGTATATATACATGTATTGTACCACTATATAAGGGTAAGGGAGATGTGCATGAGTGTTGTAATTCAAGAGGTATTAGTTTGTTGAGTGTAGTTGGAAAAGTGTATGGTAGAGTATTGATTAATAGGATTAAGGATAAAACAGAGAATGCAATCTTGGAAGTACAGGGTGGTTTTAGAAGAGGTAGGGGTTGTATGAATCAGATTTTTACAGTTAGGGAGATATGCGAGAAATATTTAGCAAAAGGTAAGGAGGTGTATGTTGCGTTTATGGATCTGGAGAAAGCATATGATAGAGTTGATAGGGAAGCAATGTGGAATGTGATGAGGTTATATGGAGTTGGTGGAAGGTTGTTGCAAGCAGTGAAAAGTTTCTACAAAGGTAGTAAAGCATGTGTTAGAATAGGAAATGAAGTGAGTGATTGGTTTCCGGTGAGAGTGGGGCTGAGACAGGGATGTGTGATGTCGCCGTGGTTGTTTAACTTGTATGTTGATGGAGTGGTGAGAGAGGTGAATGCTCGAGTGCTTGGACGAGGATTAAAACTGGTAGGCGAGAATGACCATGAATGGGAGGTAAATCAGTTGTTGTTTGCGGATGATACTGTACTGGTAGCAGACACAGAAGAGAAGCTTGACCGACTAGTGACAGAATTTGGAAAGGTGTGTGAGAGAAGGAAGTTGAGAGTTAATGTGGGTAAGAGTAAGGTTATGAGATGTACGAGAAGGGAAGGTGGTGCAAGGTTGAATGTCATGTTGAATGGAGAGTTACTTGAGGAGGTGGATCAGTTTAAGTACTTGGGGTCTATTGTTGCAGCAAATGGTGGAGTCGAAGCAGATGTACGTCAGAGAGTGAATGAAGGTTGCAAAGTGTTGGGGGCAGTTAAGGGAGTAGTAAAAAATAGAGGGTTGGGCATGAATGTAAAGAGAGTTCCATATGAGAAAGTGATTGTACCAACTGTGATGTATGGATCGGAGTTGTGGGGAATGAAAGTGATGGAGAGACAGAAATTGAATGTGTTTGAGATGAAGTGTCTAAGGAGTATGGCTGGTGTATCTCGAGTAGATAGGGTTAGGAACGAAGTGGTGAGGGAGAGAACGGGTGTAAGAAATGAGTTAGCGGCTAGAGTGGATATGAATGTGTTGAGGTGGTTTGGCCATGTTGAGAGAATGGAAAATGGTTGTCTGCTAAAGAAGGTGATGAATGCAAGAGTTGATGGGAGAAGTACAAGAGGAAGGCCAAGGTTTGGGTGGATGGATGGTGTGAAGAAAGCTCTGGGTGATAGGAGGATAGATGTGAGAGAGGCAAGAGAGCGTGCTAGAAATCGGAATGAATGGCGAGCGATTGTGACGCAGTTCCAGTAGGCCCTGCTGCTTCCTCCGGTGCCTTAGATGACCGCGGAGGTAGCAGCAGTAGGGGAGTCAGCATTATGAAGCTTCATCTGTGGTGGAAATGTGGGAGGTTGGGCTGTGGCACCCTAGCAGTACCATCTGAATTCGGTTGAGTCCCTGATTAGGCTGAAGGAACATAGAGAGTAGAGGTCCCCTTTTTGTTTTGTTTCATTGTTGGTGTCGGCTACCCCCCAAAATTGGGGGAAGTGCCTTGGTATATGGATGGATGGACATACACATGCACACGCAGACACAGATTCAACCCTTCCAACCCTTTCCGAGATTGTGGTGTCTGATTGTACCTCTCAGTGGACACCATCTGACCAGAGTATGGCTACACCATCTTGCCCCTAACCTAGGGGAGATTATTACATTCTGATTAACTAGCAAATAATTTTCACAAATTACAGGCTGAAACATGAATCATTCAAATTATAATATTTTCTGTAACTTGCTGGAAGTTGAGAGAATTAAATTGGAGTTTGAACAATTTATTCGAAGGGTTTTCGACTCAGATAGTTTATCAATATATCATTTTCATTAACCAATACTTGTATCAAATCTTGAAACCTGTCATATTTACTTGAAAGTATACAGTAAAAGAAAACCTAAACTTGTGAAAACATTTTAACACAAATTTGTTTTTCTTTTAGAAACTGAAGCATAAAAACATAGTCCAACTGTGCTCTGATCTTGTGGAAACAGAAAATGGAGAGAAAGTGTACATGGTTATGGAGTACTTACCTCTTGGGTCAGTCAGATCACACATTATTGAAAATAAGGAGCGGATGACCACAGCATTGCTTCTAAAGTTTGCAATGGACATTGCAGAGGTAAGGTTATATATTTAGACAGTATATGTGCTCAGCTTTCTTATTTGGTTTTCTGTAGTCTTTTCTATTTGTCTAGAATCAGAATCTGCAATAATGCCAAAACTGTGATCTTTTTACTTTTTATGTAATATCAAATTAATTCTAGAAAATTAATTATTCACCGTAACAAAATGTATGTATGTTACCTTAAGATCCATGGGCATATGATGTGAATTCTACTATTATAGTTTAATCATTTTTATATGTACATTTATCATCTTTAATTAAAGAAATAGGCCATAGTAAAAGATATACTGTATAACTTCATAGATAAAGTTAGTTTTTCAGTTCTCAGAAAATACTAAGGTTACCATTACATATAGATATTGAACTCTTTGAGGGTTTGGGGTATTTGTTAAGACAAAGGCTCATCATCAGCTTTAAGAGAAACAGGTGAGTAGTTATGGAGTAGAATTCAGAGTTTTTGCAATAAAAAAATTCAGTACAAACCTTTTACATTTGCTGAAACCTTATTGTTCATGTATGCATTTTTCAGTCACTATAATGACGAAAAATCACATTTTGTTTTGTTTTATGAGTATATCAGTGGCTTTTAGACCATAGATTACTATTATACAAAGCTTTGCAATTTATCTGGGACTAAGAAAATTGGACAGCCTCCTCCCCCATTTTGATTAATATAGATATCTATACTGTATGTCTGTTTAATTTTATTTGAATTAAAATATTACATTTCATTGAGAGATGGCTTACAGTTACTAGTCAAGGTTGTTCAGTCCTAGGAGAGACTTGACATAAGTAGTTAGGCTGATGCCCAGTGCCACCACCATTTCTTCTCTCGTCAGGCTTTTAGCAGCTCTGCTTCCATTCCTCCTTTTGACTTGATGTCCCTCAATGATTTTCCATAGCTCTTTAATTCCTGACACTATTCACATAGGACAAAGATGATTACTGGAGAAAGAAACCATCCATCTGCTCTAGTATAGCTATAATTAGCTTGCAAGTATGAAGGAGGAACAGCTACCATTTTGATGTTTTTAGGATAAAGGTTCAATTTAGAATATTGCTCAGTCAAACATAATTTTTTCCATTGGAATTAGATGGGTATCTTGCATTATTTTCTTATTTTTATGAATTTCACCTGAAGTTCATATAGCTTTTTGTAGAAGGCTATATGAACTTCAGGTGAAATTCATATGAATAAGAAAAGAATGCAAGATACCCATCTAATTCCAATGGAAAAAATTATGTTTGACTGAAGAAGATTCTAAACTGAATCTATATCCTAAATACATCAAGATGGTAGCAGTTCCTACTTCAGACTAGAGTATGGACACAATGTGGCTTTGCTCTATGTCCATCGCATGGTACTTTCGTTTTGTACTTATCCACTATAAAGGCCCATACGGCGCAACCCTTTCCGCTTGCAGGCCAATGCAGTACTCATAACCCAATACAAATATTATTAAAGATGCACTGTATACTCATGTTCAAAGTCATTAGTAACCCAAGATTCTACTGTATTTGATACTATGTATTTGTGATAAGTGTTTTATCTAAGTGTACTAAATTATTTCTTCAAGAGAAATTCCCCATCTAAACATTTGGTCTATAGACAGATGTAAAAAATTATTGAACTAAAGTTCTTTTTATTAATGTATATTATACTTTCAGTATATGAATTCATTTACATTGATTATTGTCTAATATGTGAAATTAATTAATTTCAGGGAATGGACTATTTAGAGCAATACAGAATTATTCATCGGGACTTGGCAGCAAGAAACATTCTTGTGAAAGATGCAAATACAGTGAAAATATCAGACTTTGGTTTGGCTCAAGAACCAAACAAAGGAAATTATTATATTCGTAAAACTCAAAGATCATTACCAATTGGTTGGTAAGTAATGAACATTCAATCGTATAGTAATTTTTTTTTTTGTATTGTACCAATATATATATCTCCTGTTAGAAACAGTTTCAGAACTGGGTCGCAAGAAAGGTAAATTTCCAATAGATGTTTCATGACTGTTGATCATACAATATATTACCTTGTTTTGAGTTATGCAAAAAAAAAAAAAAAAATTTAAACAGTTTGATAATTAACATGTTTGCTAATCTATGTTAAATAGAAATGTATAAACCAAAGGCAGTTGCAGATTATAATGCTAACATAGGTGGGGTTGATTTGTCTGATAACTTTTTAGTTAATTTTTCGACAGCAAGAAATAGACTGAAGAAATATTACAAGAAATTATTTTGACATTTGTTAGACATGTCTGTTCTAAATTGCTATATTACATATAGAACCCTTTGGTGGGAGGGTTGTAAGATGTGAGTTTATTTTGAGGATTAATGAAAGACTGATCATAAAATATGCTAAAGAAAGACCAGAAGAGTCCCCTTTGACAGACTGACTGGAATCTTTGTCTCCTCGGCTTTGGAGATCATAAACTAAGAGAAGGTAGCGAAGTATGCCATGCAGGCTACTTCGTGGCTGGACCTGTGGTTGGGGTCTGTGAGCCACCTGATCAGGACTGAGGACTGGTCTCGGGGGTCCACCATGGTTCAATGAAGACCTTTCTAATGATTGGTACTAGGACAATTGAGTTCCTCTCCCACTAGGTGGTGAACCTGTGGGTGAACAGCACCCTTAAGCTTTGGGACTCTAAAATAGAAAGGTTCCATTCATAGGGCCCTTCCATCAGGTCCTACCAAGCTCCACCACAGAAGAAGCAACCTCCTTCAAAACTGCCAATAAGCAGAGCTAAGGCTACTACATCGACGTCACAGAAGGTGTCTAAGAAACACTTTCACGACAAGAATCTTTAAGGGTCAGAGTCCCTCCGTGGAGGTAGAGGGATTATGGGTGCCGACCGAGGCTGCTCCCGTTAGGATGGGCAATCCTCCCACTTACTCGCCTGTGGGGGAATGCCTGCAAAGCCACTGGCAGAGGTGGCTGCAACTTGGGGCCAAACCCTGGACGGTTGCAGTGATTCGTTCAGTGTATCACGTCCCGTTCATTCAATCTTTCCATCCACTGACTCCGGATCCAGTCCCATCAAGCTCTTATGTGAAGGGATCCGCGAAGGAAGGTCCGAAATCCAGACCATGTTGGAGAAGGGTGCTCTCCATGAGGTTCTCGACAGGTCCCTAGGATTCTTCAGTTGACTCTTTCTTGTTTAAAAGGCGTCTGGAGACTGGAGACCAGTCACTTATTATCCCTGGCCCGTCTGGTTCCCAACGGCCGCCTAAGGATATGATCTCTCCAGTAGCGGCTCAAGTCCAGTTGGAATCGGGCAAGTGACTCCCAGGACATCCTAATCCAGATTGGATCAGAGGAACAGATGGACCTCAGGTGGTGGGTGGCAAACAAGAACATCTGCAAAGTGGTCGACCTTCTCGTCCCCCCCCCCCCACCAGGAATTAATGCTCTATTCATATGCATCCAAAGGAGTGGGGAGGGGGGACCTCACGTGCTGCACCATATCACCTCCGGCCTTTGGTCCAAACCAGAAAGGTATCAGCATATAGACCTCCTAGAGATGAGGGCAACCTTTCTAGCCCTCCAACAGTTTTAGCAGTTCCTGGCGGGTCACTCCGTGGTGTTGATGAGCAACAACACCACGGTAGTGGCTTGCATTAACAAACAAGGTGGCACCTTTTCGCAGCCCTTGTGGCATCTAGCAGTAGAGATACTCAGATGGACAGAAGACAACTTTGTGTCCCTGTTGCTTCGCTTCATTCCAGCAAAGATTGCAGGCAACCTGAGCAGAGTGACGCAGATACTGAGCTCTTGAGTGGTCTTTGAGTCATCTAGTAGTCAACAAAGTCCTGACTTTGTGGGGTTCCCCGACTGTGGACCTGTTTGCAACGGCCCTGAACTTCAGGTTTCTGCTCTACTGTTCCCCAGTTCAAGATCCCCAGGCTCTCTGGCAGGATACATTCCAACAATGGTGGGACATCATTGATGTGTACATATTTCCCCCATTTTGTGTGATGAGAAGAGGCCTCAACAAGACCAAAACAAGCAAAAACCTATCGATGACGCTAATAGCTCCACCATGGCATCACACAGAGTGGTTCCCGGACCTTATGTAGCTCGTGATGGAACTCCCGAGAGAACACCCTCCACGACAAGATCTACTTAAATAGCCACATGCAAACGTCTTCCACAAGACAGTAGCATCACCTTGCTTCACGCCTGGAGACTGTCCGGCACCTCCTCACTCAGAGTGTCTTGGCAACAAGTTACGAAAAGGATGGCTGGACACCTCAGACAAAATTCAGCTTCACTCTACCAGGCTAAGTGGAATGTATTTGTGGTTGGTGTTCTGGAACGGGTATCTCTACCCTCGATGCCACTATTCCAACAATATCGGAGTTTCTTGTATACCTTCAAGAAGAAGTGCTCCTCTCGGTTTTGTCAGTGAAAGGCGACCGCTCAGCCTGAAGGGAGTAGATATCTCCTTGTTGGAACTTTCTCTCCTCATACAAAGTTATGAGATTACCTGTCTCCAGTTGGAAGTTACACCTCCTCCTTGGAACGGTGTTCGCGCCCTTCAGTCTCTGAAGGGTGCCCCCTACGAACCAATACGCCAGGCAGCAGATCACCATCTTACTCTGAAGATGGTGTTCCTACTTGCTTTGGATCTGGCCAAAAGAGTTAGTGAACTGCATGGTCTTTCCAATGACATAGCCCATTTAAGGTGATGGGGATAGGTAATTCTTAACTTCATCCCTGAGTTTATTGCTAAGACTCAAAATCCGGGAGTAGCGGATCCTAGATTCAGGCCCTTCCGGATTGGTAGTCTTCGTTCAGTAACCGATGACCCCCACCAACTATTACTTTGTCCAGTAAGGAGTCTGAGGTGTTACATCAGGAAAACAGCAGCAGCTCGCCCCAGTGAGTCGGCACTCTTTGTCAGCACGGGGAAGGTCAGGAGGAAGGTCGCAAAGAACACCATCTCGACTTGGATTTGCAAGGTCATCGTCCTGGCAATTAATCCCGACCCTCCTCCACCACCACCACGACCCGAGCTCATGCCGTCAGGGGCATTGCGACGCCCCTGCCGTTCAAAATGAACTACTCTGTGACTACTCTGTACTGCAAGCAGGCGTGTGAAAGTGTTAGATGACCTTCACCGCCCACTACGTGCAAGACGTGACCCACAGGAGTATGGAAACGTTTTAAATTGATGGACAAGTAGCAGAGAGTGGAGGGCTAAGATTACCTGGGATTAGTCTGGGATGATAGAGTAAGAATGAGTGGTTTCCTTTCTTCCATCACCTTCCCCTCTCTTGGGAAATCAACACCAGGGTCCTCAGCACAGCTGGCCTCACCTTTTTAGGTAAGAACCATTTCTCTTGTGTAATCTAGTATAGAAATAATACTTGTTGCGTCCCCAATACCTTTAGCGAGGGGTGATGGGGTAACATCTATGGCACTCAAAGATTCCTATGACTCAGAGAATTCATACCTGAACCAGTCATATTGCTAGTATCACAAGCACACAGCTTGTGGAGGCCGCTAGTTGTGCGTAGTACAATATTTTTAGCGAGGTGTAAGGGTTCTTACCAATTACGATCAATATCGTAAGGATAAAACCCCTGGTCAATGCCAAGAGTCAGTTGGTATGGACTTCCACCCTCCTAAGAGTAAGTCATCCTTATAAATAGCGAAGGTTTGTATAGAGATTGGCTCATCAGCACCGTCCCCAGAAAGTCCTGTCTGGAAGCAAAGTTGGTTATCAACCCAGGTGTGTGAGTGAAGGGATAGCCAACTACCCCTCATCCCGCTAACAAGCGGTTGGGGTAGTTATCCCTTGCTAAAAGTCTCATGGCTCGTCTTTCAGCTATGTTGAAAGTATATCCCTATAAATAGCTTGAGGTTTGTATCAGTAGGAAAATACAAATTGCTTCCAAATTTATTTGTAAAAAGTTATCAACAATCTTAGCTCTGTCTTGAAATAATCTTTACATAAAATGCTAGAATCATCATGATTGAAATTTATACTACAAGAGCCATGACAATGGTTTCTTATAGAGGACTGAGGGGTTTACCTAGTTCATGAATGGTACTTGAACTAACTCCTCTATTATTATCGTTATTATTATTATTACCTCCGCCAAGGAGGTTACGCGATCAATCGGTGTATTTATTTATTTATCTATTTGTCTGTGTGTAACTGGGTAGAGGACAACGTAAAAACTACGTGACGGATTTTGACAAAATTTTCATCACAGATAGATCTTAGGTCATGGACAACCCCGTAAAATTTTAGAGATGATCCAGATTTTAGATCCGTATTTGCATTTTTCAACATTTTTGTGGACAGGGTTATGTCAAAACTACTCAACAGATTTTGATGAAATTTTCAATCTCAATAGATTTTAGGACATGGACAACCCCCATTAAATTTTGGATATGAATTCCAGATCCAGATTTGCCCTTCATGCCATTTTGAAGATAACGTCAAAACTACTCGATGGATTTGGATAAAATTTTCACCACAGAGATCTTAGGTCATGGATGACCCCATTGAAATTTTAAGATGATCCAGATTCTAGTTTAATTTTTAATTTATTTGTCTGTGTGTCTGTGGACAGGATTACATCAAAATTACTGGACAGATTTTGATGAAATTTTCACCAACAGATAAATCTTAGGTCATGGACGACCCCATTAAATTTTTGGAGATGATCCATATCTGGATTCCAGTTTAATTATGTATTTATATATTTGTCTGTGTGACTGTGGACAGTATTACGTCAAAACTACTCTACAGATTTTGAGAAAATTTTCATCACAGATAGATCTTAGATTAACTTTTGGAGATGATCGGGATCCGGTTTTGTATTTTCGCCTTTTTAAAGATAACTTCAAAAATACTCAACAGATTTTGACAAAAATTTCACCACAGTTAGATCTTATGTTATGGACAAGCCCATTAAATTTTGGAGATGATCTGGATCCAGATCTTAGATCCAGATCTTAGATCCAGATTTGCATTTTTCATCATTTTAAAGATAACGTCAAAACAAATTGATAGATTTTGACGAAATTTCCACCTCGGATAGAACTTAGGCCATGGATGACCCCATTAACCTTTGGCAGAAATCAGAAATCTCTGATTGCTCTTATTATTAGTATTATTATTATTATTATTATTATTATTATTATGATTATGATTATTATTACAGTATTATTATTATTACTATTATTGTTATTATTATTATTATTATTATTGCAATAAGCCCAATGGCTCCAACAGGGAAAAATAGCTCAGTGAGGTAAGGAAATAAGGAAATATATAAACTATATGAGAAGTAATGAACAATTGAAATGAAGTATTTTAAGAACAGTAACAACATTAAAACCGTTCTTCCAAATTTAAACTATAAAAAGAAACCATATGTCCCCCTGTTCAGCATAATAACATTTGCGTAAGTTTGAACTTTTGAAGCTCAACCAATATAACTACCTGATTAATTAAATGATGGAATAACAAAAAAACAAATAATATTGCTAACATTTTATTTATAAAGGCTACATAATACTGAATGAAAAATATTATACATTTATGCTTTATTCTTTTGTTATCATTCTTTCACACATCATCTAGTATTTTATTTATTTTATCTAAAAAAATACGCCTCGCATTTGGGTTGCTCATTGTGAAAGAAGCAAAACGAATTACCCTCTCTACATAAATGCCCGAAGTGCACTGAAAGGAAACCAGGCAGTACCAGTTGTCTAGCATCAAGCAACCTAGAGAAAAAAGTTGCCAGACACCATCTAAGTTTTCATTTACAGCTTACAAATTCTGAAACGCCCATTTAAAGTTATGAACGTAATATCCTGTTGAAGGCGGTATCAAATGGATTGTAGTGAACGTACAGTATTATTATGTGGTTGATGCTTAACAGGTTAAGCCTTATGAGAGAGAATATAGGACTTATAATTAACTGCATACCTAGTATTATGAACTTGATGGTACTGTACTGTCCAGGAAGATCTGAATCTAAAGGATGATCAGAATTATGAAAAATCTTATGCAATATGCATAATTAACCAGTCGAACAACGGTGCCAGAGATTAATATCTCGATCAGGAATAAGAAATTTAATAGACCCTAAGTTCATGTCCAACAAATTAAGATGAGTATTGGCACCTGAAGACCAGACAGGAGAACAATACTTGAAATAAGGTGGAACGAAAGAATTAAAACACTTCTTTGGAATAAATTGATCACCAAAAATCTTACAAGACTTTCTCACTAAGCCAATTTTTTTGTGCAATTGAAGAAGAGACAGACCTAATGTGTTTCTCATAAGTAAATTTGCTGATGAGAATCACACCTAAAATTTTATGAGTCATAGAGAGTTAAAGAAACATTATCAATGCTGAGAATCGGATGTTGAGGAGCCACTGTTCTTGACGTAATTACAATCATTCTTTTAGTTTTGTTAGGATTCAACTTCAAGCCCCATAATTCGCACCATGCACAAATTTTAGCTAGATCTCTATTAAGAAGTCAGCAATCCCAGATCTACATTCAGGTGATGGAATTGATGCAAAGAGAGTAGCATCATCTGCATATGCAACAAGCTTGTTTTCTAGGCCAAACCACATGTCATGTATATATGATATGAAAAGTAATGGAACAAGAACATTACCTTGAGGAACACCAGATATCACATTCCGATACTCACTATGGTTCCCACCAACAACAACTACTTGCAATCTATTACTTGAAAATGGCATTACATGCTCCAAGGCCTTTACGAAAGCAAATTGTAAACTAGGAAACAGATGAATACCTTCAGCAAACCTATTTAGTCGTTTTGCCAAAAGACGTTTAAAGACTTTAGATGATAAAACAGTAGTTTTCTTTATTGTGTTTGCTTCTATCCATGTAAATTAGATGCGCAATTGCTTAATAGCGGGACTTATGAGAAGCTGGGCACTCAGTCATAATATACACCGCCATTCCCCTGGCTCTCGGAATGGCATCCCATTTCAAAATTATTAGCTTCTTAAAAACCAGTTATAAGGAGCTCAGATGAGTACCACATATTAGAAACCTAAAATTTCTGAGTACAAAAGAATATCATACTTATACTGTCTGGATGCAACTGCAAGGTCTTGTTAGAGGACAGTTTTGTTTGTTGAACCACCAGCATATTCCTAACTACACTTTGGACACACAAATTTGTAAGCAACCATAGAATGAAGTTTGCTTGATTAGGACATCATAGACTTAAGTAAATTACCTACCTTAGAATTATGAATGAATATCATTCAAATGTAAATGTCTTTAAATTAGGTTTTTATTATATGTTTTACTTTTCTTTCTATTACATTATTTATCTTATTATATATATACAGGGAAATAAGAAATATATAATCTGGTCTTTGGTTTTTTCATAATTCTGATTATCACTGCTCATGATTTGATTAAGAAAGTTTTGTACATTTTGTAAAATAAATTTTTTTGATAACCATTGTTGTTGAAGAATTCTTTTACACAAAGGCACTCAGATTATTTCAATACTTTACTGAGATTCAGTGGCCGAAATATACCAATTTTAAGTAAAGAATTATCAAACAGCCAAAGAATAAGTGCAAATTTCAGCCGTCAAAGGCCCAAAGTCAATGCGAGCTCAAGATTTTCCTTTCTTAGAAGTGTTATAAAGGCACTGTCGTCACTTCAAAAAGTAGTAGCATACCCCATAGACTGATGAAACCTTCCAACTGGGATGTCTTTCTAGTATAAAAAAAATTAAAAAACCTCCTAGTGAACCTCTGAGTGAAGCTTCCTAAGTAGATCTCACTTTCAAGTTTGCTTTCCCTCGTACATTTTTTCTTTTTCTTATAAAGTAATCAAATGCTTTCCAGTCGGGCACTTTCTCAAAAGATTGGGGCTCTTATTTTTCTATCCTTCTGCATTAGATTTTATAGTTAAAGTTTAGACAGAATTCTAGGATCACTTCACCATGCAGTAATTTCCTTACCTTAGCATTTATACTCTTCTACCCTGTCAGGACCCTTTAATATTGTGTATGTGGAACTAATGGATTTGTAAAATGCAATTTTAGAATTCTCATTAACAAAACAAATTAATGAGTAGGTCACCAATAATTTATTTTTGCACAAGGTATGCTGCATGGTTTCTTTCTCCATGAAAGATGAAGCTCAAGTGAAAATCATGGCAAATGAGTTTAGAATAAGAATACATTTTCTATTGTAGTTAAAATAGATATTTACAGTTTTGGATTTAGCCATTGCTTCAAGTCAAGATCTTGTTCTTTTGGTGGTTTTATGATATATGTTAATATCCTCCTGATCAAACTGTGGATATCCCTCTTGTAATACATTCTCCAGAAGTTGTAAGTACGCATTCCTGTGCTTTTTCTCTTATATTACTTAAACTTTTTCTTTACTAACTGGGTCCCAGTCTAATACTTGCACTTCTGTTAGATTACACAGCTACAGATGTGATAGTATTCTTAGAACGTTGTTCCTTCTAGTTTATAAATAGTCTGTATACAGAGGTGTAAATATTCAGGCTAAACTTAAAGTAATATGTATGTGAAAAAATTACAGGTTATGTATTTTTTTATTCAAACCCACTTTTATCTGTGTCAACTTCCCTTCCTAGCCTGTTGTTGCACTAAAGCTTTCTAGTATACACAAGAAGTGGGACATTATACCACAAGGTAATGCAAGGATAAGATGCTCTTGCACTATTCCACCAGGAGTGCTAAATTTGAAATATCTGGGGTTTTGAAAAGATTCACCAAGAGAATAAAGCAATGGTAATATTCATGTATTGTCATCGTCATCTGCTCCTACGCCTATTGACGCAAAGTGCCTCAGTTAGATTTCGTAAAGTTGTCTCTATCTTGAGCTTTTAATTCAATACTTCTCCATTTATCATCTCCTACTTCATGCTTCATAGTCCTCAGCCATGTAGGCCTGGGTCTTCCCACTCTTCTAGTGCCTTGTGGAGCCCAACTGAACGGTTGGTGAACTAATCTCCCTTGGGGAGTGAGAAGAGCATGCCCAAACCATCTCCATCTACCCTTCATCATCATCTCATCCACATATGGCACTCGAGTAATCTCTCTTATAGTTTAATTTCTAATCCTGTCCTGCCATTTAACTCCCAATATCCTTCTGAGAGCTTTGTTCTCAAATCTACTAAATCTGTTGGAGATTGTTTCATTGTTATACCATGACTCATGTCTATAGAGTAACACCGATCACCAAACTGATATATAGTCTGATTTTTATATGTAATTTAAGGCGATTTGATTTTCAAATTTTACTTAATCTTGCCATTGTCTGATTTGCTTTTTCAGTCTTTCACTAAACTTCTTGGTGTCAATGACCTTAGATGTCAGAATGCCAGAAAACCTTAAATCGGTCAATCAAACACTATACTCTAATTCTAAAGACCCTGTATTGGAGATCATAGTTCCTAAATATTTAAATGATTCTACCTCATTAATCCTTTCTCCTTCCAATGATATTTCATCTTCATGTATAGAAAGATTTGATTTTGTTTTTATTAAGAATATATTTTAATTCTTACAGGTATGCTCTGGAATGCATTGAAAGCGGAAAGTTTTCTCACAAAAGTGACGTGTGGTCTTATGGTGTTACATGTTGGGAAATGTTCACACATGGATTAGAGCCGAATCTTCCACAAAAGCCAGAAATTTTAATACAGGTAATATTTATTCCTTTTATTATTCTGTTGACTAATTCAAATAGACAACCCATATCATGATGCTATCATAGGAATTGATGGAAGTCTTTTCTTAAAACGGAAATGAAAATTGGTACAATAAAAGGTGTAAAGTTAAAGAGGATGGTATGAGAACACAGAATACAATGAATTAGAAATTATAGACTCAAAACAATGTAAATAACTAAGAAAACAATGACCTCCTAACTAGAATATTATCAAGATGCTATTAGCCATTATCTGGAGGAAGCATCTCTCTTGTATGATTTGAGGATTTTTCAGAAATTACCTGAATTGTCACATCATTGGTCCTCAGGTCATTTAAGTGGAATGCGTATTTTAACGTTATATTGTAGACATAAAAAGAAGGCAGGATGACAAAATGATGAATGTTGGTATGCAATAGTGGAGAAATAGAAATAGTGGCTCACAATGTATTTACTAATGTAACTGTAATTTCTGAGGATGGAATGCAAGAGATGAAATATAGAGTTTGCCAGGCAAAGAACACAGGGTAGGATGTATAGTTTTGCTAAAATGAAGAAAGGTCTAGAAAATCTAATGGGAAATTATGCAATATTCCATACTGAATATCTTAGGACTAGGCTTCAAGCCCTTGTTATATAAACATATATGTGTATTTATGATACCACTTTTTGTAAAAATTGCTTATGGTTATTACAGACAATTTAACATCACCTTTTACTTTTATTGAGTTTAACTTGATATTACTTCTCTCCACTTTCTTCTGCCTTTTATGCTTTCTGCCTAAAGTTATATTAGATCTAGGTCCTAGGGATTCTAGAAGTTTTCCTGGATCTTCAAGTAGATTTCTTTGTAATGAAAGAGAACCACAATTTCCTACTATACGTAGCTCTGAATGTGGATTCTCGGGCAGTGGCAAGAGATCGCTAACACCTGATCTAGAACAAATAGTTCTTCAGTATATCTGCTTCTTTGAACAAGTTTGATTTTAAAGAGTTTGAATATCCTTCAGGACTTTTCAGGGACAGCTGTGCTGATAGCTCTACATTGGCCGAACAGTACATGGTCTCCTTTTGCTTCAACTTCTGACACTGAAGTTACATTATTCAGTCAGCACAGCGGCATCGCAGAGTAGGGAGTTGGAGTTTCTCCGTGTCCTCCTCTCTGACTGTAAACCTTTACGCATGATTTTTTTTCTCCTGTATATACAGTTGGGAATTTTCAGTTCACAGCATAACACATTTGGTGATCATTAGAGGTCTTTTTTTCACTACACAATACCAGTTGATGCAGAATGCACAGATGGTCATCTTGAAGGCTAGGTCTCCTAACTTTGGGACTTCTTTTTTTAGTCCATCTCTCTTAATATAGGAAGCTTAAGCTATCAACAATTTTGTCATACATATTTGAATTGAAAGAACCTCTCAAACAGGCTTTTGACGTGAATTTAGATTCAAACCCGTTTCACAAGATTACTTGGTCTTTAGCCTTACAATGACCATCTCCATCAACCTAGTCAGAGTCCTTGTCTCTTGACAGAGTGCTTGATGTTTTGGTGAAATTAGATAATTCCTCCATTATTCTTAAAGAGTTACTCCAGAGAGTTATTTTTATGGCAGTAGCCTCAGAAACAGGAATTAGTGAGTTTTCAGCTTTATAAAAAGACCAGGAGTTTATTCCTATTACTCCTGATCATCTTATAATTCTGATTGTAGGTTTCCTATTTTTGGTTAAAAAGAAAATGACTCTGCAAACTTGGAATGGTATCTTCTGTCCAGTGTCTACTCTATAAATATATATGCAGAGATTCCCATTCTCTGAATGTATCTGTTTCAAAATACACAAATCAAAAAGTCTTGAAAACAGTAGCTATCAGTAATCTAATGGACTCTCTTATCAAGAAAGCCAATTCTCTCTCCATCCCTAAAACTTGGGATGTGAGAAAAGTTGCTTCCTCTATATAATTTTTAGCCAATGTGCAATTTCAGGACATCCAGAGCTTTATGGGTTAGTCTTAGCATTGGGTGTTTATAAGACACTTCCTTAAAAAATCTAAACCGTACAGCGTGCGTGGTGCTCAGCTCCTTCATAGAACATATGACATGAAATTGCATGGAGGAAGGGGCACATCAACCAGGTCCATAAGCATAAGCATAATGACCAGCACTTAGCTTCTTCACTGGCGTATTTCTCTTATAAGGGAAGTGTATGACTTTTGAGATTTTCTTCTCACCCATACATGCAGGCTTTAGTTATTTGCTTGGTTGTAGACTTTTTTCCTTTATGGTACACGAGTCTACATAATTACCGCTCAGTTATTAGTCTGTGCACCACACGGTCCATTAACCTCCCCCCCCCCAAGAAAGAGTCTTTGACAAAGGAAATCTCCTTTTTGGAGGGAGGTGCTGTATGGTATCCAAGACCCTCCCTTCTCCCTAGCCTCATGTAAGGAAGGATGGCATTTGATTCTTGCTCTGGGGATAGAAGATGGTGGCTTGCTGCAAATTATCTCACGAATAGCCTTGTCTCCAATATTAGTATTAGTTCTTACTGAAGACTTGTTATCGGTTACTAAATGATTTTCAGCATTAGGGGTGCTGTGATGGGTTCAATAGAACATGAACCTGTAGCTCTCCCTTGTGCACACTGATTTCCTGCTTAGTATGTAGAGCAGGGGAAACAATATTTCTATGGTATTTATGTTGTATGGTATTACCTGTTCTAACTTTTATAATTAAGTCCTTGAAGATATCACAACACCTCTCAGGAAATAGGTTTTTCCTTCACTATGTCATACACCTTGAAAATTCTGTCCCTTAAGAGTACAGATTTTATTCACCTTACTTATTTCATGCAATTTTGGTGATTCAAAGTATGTTTACCAATCCCAAAGACATTAAATCTAATGTCAAAGGATAGTCAGAAAATTCTTCAAAATCATGGAAGGTAAAGATAAAGTTATCTTCAGTTTCCGTGGTTACTGCGGGTGTCATTCTTGGGTAATGAATGCTTATTTTTTTTTTTACATTTTTCACATTTTCATTTTGATCAAATGAAAATTTATATTACATATATCATTTTAAGGAGACAGACCCACTTCCCTAAATCTTATGCACTCATAGTTACCTACATGTTTTCTGCTCTCTTTGCCAAGTGTCCCTATGAATTATATGCCTGTTTTGGTATTTTAGATGCCAATTTGTTGTATAAGTGTTATGTAACCTAATATTTTAGTGGCTTGTGTATTTTTTTTATTGTGTGTAATGTGTATAGATAGATAAAGAATTCTAGTATTGTTTACCCCTTTCAACAA
This sequence comes from Palaemon carinicauda, assembly GCF_036898095.1. Taxonomy (NCBI): domain Eukaryota; kingdom Metazoa; phylum Arthropoda; class Malacostraca; order Decapoda; family Palaemonidae; genus Palaemon; species Palaemon carinicauda. The sequence goes on along the minus strand of NC_090754.1, from coordinate 29,641,031 downwards.
AGAATGTTGATATGTACCCTTTAGTTTATTATCCCTTTTACCCCCAAAGGACGTACTGGTACATTTCACAAAACTCATCCCTTTACCCCCATGGACGTACCGGTACGTCCTTGCAAAAAAAGGCTATAAAAATTCTTTTTTTCATATTTTTGATAATTTTTTGAGAAAATTCAGGCATTTTCCAAGAGAATGAGACCAACCTGACCTCTCTATGACAAAAATTAGGGCTGTTAGAGCAATTTAAAAAAAAATATACTGCAAAATGTGCTAGGGAAAAAATAACCCCTTTGGGGTTAAGGGTTGGAAATTTCCAAATAGCCTGGGGGTAAAAGGGTTAAATGATAACATATAAGAACAGCTGACATATAAGAAAAACATGGAAATATGCAGGTTTTCTCAATCATTATCAATAAAGATGCATATCAGTTTGTAATTAAAATAAGGATATCATTTTAAGGAAAGCTTCAGCTTGAATGAAATGGAATACAGATAAGAATGATTTATCTTCTTAATAATGTACAGGGTATATAAACCTTTGATCCAGCTGGAATTAGAGTGGTGATGTAATGATTGACCCCTTCCAGCCACTGTCACCTTTAATTCTCACTCATTCTTTAGTTGCAGCTTCTGAAAGCTGCATTTATTTTGTGTGGGGAAATTTTTGTTTGATACATTTTGCCAACAGTTTTTTTTTGTATCATAATTCATCTAGGTAAATGTGGATAAGGGTTAGGTTGGGTAGGGAATGTTGGGCTTTTGTCAGTGCGTATGGGCCAGGTTGTGAGAAAAGTCAAGAAGAGCGGAATGAGTTCTGGAATGAATTAACTAGGTGTGTAGAAGGACTGGGTAGAAGGAATTATGTAGTTGTCATGGGTGATTTAAATGCCAGAGTAGGCGCTGGAGAGGTAGAAGGTGTCATTGGTAAGTATGGCGTAACAGGTGAAAATGAGAGTGGTGAGAGACTGGTAGATATGTGTGTTGAGCAAGAGATGGTGATAAGTTGTAGCTTTTTCAAAAAGAAAGATAAAAACAAGTATGCATGGGTAAGAGTGGCAAAAGGAAGAGTGGTAGAAAAGGCGTTAGTGGATTATGTGTTGATAACTAAAAGAATGTTTGGAAGATTGAAAGACATGCACGCGTTTAGGGGTATGGCTAACGGTATGTCTGATCAATTTTTGGTGGAAGGAAAATTAGTTGTAGCAAAAAAGTGGGGAATAGAGTAAGTGGATGTAAAAGGGAGCTAGTGAGGGTTGAAGAGCTAATAAAACCGAGGGTAAAACGTAAATATCAAGAAAGGTTGAAAATGGGATATGACAAAGTGAAAGTAAGAGAAACTGGTAATTTAGAGGAGTGGAAGTTAGTAAAAGAAAATTTTGTTGGGATTGCAAGTGATGTGTGTGGCAAGAAGTTTGTTGGAGGCAGCATGAGGAAGGGCAGTGAATGGTGGAATGAAAGAGTGAAGGTAAAAGTGGAAGAGAAAAAGAGGGCTTTTGAAGAATGGCTGCAGAGTAATAGTGTAGAGAAATATGAAAGATATAGAGAGAAAAATGTGGAAGTAAAGCGCAAGGTAATTGAGGCAAAGAGGGCAGCTGACCTGAGGTGGGGTCAGGGATTGGGTCATTCATATGAAGAGAATAAGAAGTAGTTTTGGAAAGAAATGAAGAGAGCAATGAAGGCTGGTTCAAGAATTGAAGAGACAGTGAAAGATGGAAATGGAAGGTTGTTAAAAGGAGAGGAGGCAAAGAAAAGGTGGGCGAAATATTTTGAAAGTTTACTGAATGTTGAGGATAATACAGAGGCAGATAGAATTGCTGTTGCAGGTGTTGAGGTGCCTGTGATGGGAGATGAGAATGAGAGAGAGATTACAAGAGAGGAAGTGAGGAGAGCACTAGATGAAACGAGAGTAGGAAAAGCATCTGGTATGGATGGTGTAAGAGCTGAGATGTTGAAGGAAGGGGGTGTGACTGTACTTAAATGGTTGGTGAGATTGTTTAATGTGTGTTTTGTGTTGTCAATTGTACCAGTAGATTGGGTTTGTCCGTGTATTGTACCACTATATAAGGGTAAGGGAGATGTGCATGAGTGTTGTAATTCAAGGGGTATTAGTTTGTTGAGTGTAGTTGGAAAAGTGTATGGTAGAGTACTGATTTATAGGATTAAGGATAAAACAGAGAATGCAATCTTAGAAGTACAGGGTGGTTTTAGAAGAGGTAGGGGTTGTATGAATCAGATTTTTACAGTCAGGCAGATATGCGAGAAATATTTAGCAAAAGGTAAGGAGGTGTATGTTGCGTTTATGGATCTGGAGAAAGCGTATGATAGAGTTGATAGGGAAACAATGTGGAATGTGATGAGGTTATATGGAGTTGGTGGAAGGTTGTTGTAAGTAGTGAAAAGTTTCTACAAAGGTAGTAAAGCATATTTTAGGATAGGAAATGAAGTGAGCGATTGGTTTCCGGCGAGAGTGGGGCTGAGACAGGGATGTGTGATGTCACTGTGGTTGTTTCACTTGTATGTTGATGGAGTGGTGAGAGAGGCGAATGCTCGAGTGCTTGGACGAGGATTGAAACTGGTAGACGAGAATGACCATGAATGGGAGGTAAATCAGTTGTTGTTAGCTTTTTTGATAGAATCACTATTATCGTCTTTGCTTTCTGATATTTCTCTTTTGGAGAAATATCTATTCAAAGAAGCCTGTTTCTGACGATTCCTCAATATATTCCTAAAATGACTCATACACTTATCATTAACACTCTGCATGAGACGACTTGTGTGAAGTTTTTCTGGGTGTTTCTTTTCAATGAAACTTGTAAGGTTTTCATACCAACCGATAGCTTCCTTTATTTCTGACGATGTCGTTTCTTCAGTCTCCCCCCCCCCGTCCTCGCCTCCACTAGAGCTGTGCTCTTCTTGAATAATCGTCAACTGCATTGCCTCTAACTCCTTTTAAGTCTTCAGTCGTAAGCTCCTCCCTGTGCTCCTCGATAAGGTTATGGACGTCAGCCTCATCGACAACAAGCCCCATGGACCTCCCGATTGAAATTATTTCCTCAACATCACCCTCAGGGGCAGGATCATCAACGGCCTCGTCTTCGGTTGAGGGATCGAAACCTTCAAAGTCTCGTTCTGCTACAACAGCTGGCCACAGTTTCTTCCATGAGGAGTTCAAGGTGCGCCGTGAAACCTCATTCCAAGCTGTGTCGATCATCTTCAGGCATTGAACGATGTCAAAATGCCCCTTCAAAATTCACGGAGCGTGAGTTGAGTGCTTTCAGTCACTTCGAAGCATCTTCTGAACAGATGCTTCGTGTAAAGCTTCTTGAAGTTGGCAATCACTTGCTGGTCCATAGGCTGGAGGAGATGGGTGGTGTTTGGTGGCAGATAGAGAACCTTAATGAAAGAGAAGTCAGGATGAATGATGTCCTCGAGGCCAGGAGGGTGAGCAGGGGCATTGTCCAGCACCAGGAGACATTTCAGAGAAAGATCATTCTCTTCTAAATAGTTCTTGACAGCAGGACCGAAGCAGACGTTTATCCACTCAATAAATATGGTCCTCGTGACCCAGGCCTTATCATTAGACTTTCAAAATACCAAGAGCTTCTCCTTCGTGATATTTTGTGCCTTGAAGGCACGAGGATTTTCTGAGTGGTATACCAGTAGGAGCTTAATTTTTAAGTCCCCACTGGCATTTGCACAAAATGCGAGCGTTAGTCTGTCCTTCATTGGTTTATGGCCTGGAAGTTTCCTTTCTTCAGCTGTGATATATGTATGACGGGGCCTTTTCTTCCAGAAAAGGACAGTTTCATCGCAGTTAAAAAAACTTGCTGAGGAATGAAGCCTTCTCTGGAAATTACGTTCTCAAACTTCTTGAGGAATTCTTCTGCTGCTTTCTTGTCAGAACTGGCCGCCTCTCCATGCCTGACGACTGAGTGATTACCAGTCCTCTTCCTAAACCGATCAAACCACCCATGAGAAGCCTTAAACTCTTGGGGAGCTTGCTGCAACGTTCCTTAGCCTTCGCCGTCTCTCTGGGCTTCCACGAGATCGGTAAAGATGGCGCTCGCCTTGTGCGAAATTACCGATTGCGTGAGTGTATCACCAGCGATTTCCTTCTCTTTAATCCACTGAAGAAGGAATCTCTCCATCTCATTGTTGATTGAGGTCCTTCCACTGGCAAGGATAGTCATGCCTTTAGAAGACTTACTTGCTTTAATGGCTTCTTTATTCTTAATAATTGTACCAATCGTAGATTGGTTATGGCCGTACGTATTAGCGAGGGTAACGATGCGCATGCCTTCTTATTTCTTTATGATCTCCAGCTTCGTTTCCATAGTTATCATCTTCTTACTTCTGCCTTTAACATCACTAGCAATCTTGGGACCCATGGCTAACAAATTAAAGTTATGATTAAGCACTAAAATGCACAAAAAATAACAATATCGCAAGCACTCACACGAGATCAAGTCTTTACGAAACGTACACGAGATTCTGAACTGAGCGCGCGTATGACAAAGAGAGAGAGAGGCAGCATTTCTCTCAAGCATTGTGGGAGGATTTTCGGCTAATAGCGTATCGGCATCTTAGTGACGCCGTGACGCCGATCAATAGCAGACCAGCTTCTTAGTGACGTATGCAGTGACGTATGAGCATGGTGGTAAGCTACTGACTCGCACAGTCGGACGCGTAGAAACCGCCAAATTTGAGTTACGGAATTCGATGCCGTAAGGTGGGGAAAATGTCGTAATGAGGGGACGAAAAAAAATCGTATTCCACACCGTAACATGAAAAAAACGTAAGCTAAGGACGCCGTATGCTGGGGATCTACTGTATGTATATATATATATATATATATACATATATATATATATATATATATATGTATATATATATATATATATATATACTGTATATATATTATATTTATGATATATATGCAGTCTACTTCATATATCATTTATATTTTTTTCATTCTCTATCATTAAGTTTTCTAAATATCTTCCTTTCTTCATCTTGCTTTATATTACTCAAATTAATATGCAGCAGTCTATTCTGTAAGCATATTTCACTTGTATAATAATACAATCCTTTTGTTCGATCCATTTTTACTTGTCATAATGAAATTATTTTGTAATTCAGCTTCTCCCGTCTAACATGCTATCAACTTCTCCCAAGGTGTTTTAAGCAATTTGGTTAGTAACTTCAATCCTTAACTGTGGCATAATTTGGGCACTGCTTCTCACTTTTGGAGTTCCTCTCCAAAGCTGTTTCTTTCAATCCATCCTCCAAAATCATCTCTGCCTGTTCTTATGCAACTCCGTGTGTCTCCTTCTAAACAATGTGCAATATCGTCAATAGAAAATCATTATAATTCCTCATAGGTTGTTTTTGAGAAGTATCCTCTATGTACTAGATTATTTTTATCTTGATAAATACACCTGGTTTCTCCAACATCAGTTGCTGATGACCACAAGGAAATATTGATAAGGTAGAAAATATGTGGTACACAGTATTCAATGTTTTCCAATGTATAGAGAATATGCTAAACTGTTTGTTGCATATATTATGAAGAAAAGGGTTCTTATATAGAGAGAAACCCAACCCATTGATAATAGGTATAATGGACCTCTTTTTTTTATTGTTTTTTAAACATTTAAGTGGATGTATATATTACCCAACCTATTACAACTAATAAATTTAAAGCATATATTATCAATTCTTAAATGAAAAAGCAAGCATGTTTAAGAAATATGCTCAGAATGCATCCAGTGGTATTGTTCATATTCTATTATAGCATTTACATATTAATCTATGTGATCTTATAACTGAATAAAGTTTGATTTTTCTTTATTACATATCATGCATTATTTTTTTTAAATTTTCTTTAAAGGCTTTGAAGGACGGAAGACGTCTGACGTGTAAATCGCCATGCAAGCCAAATATTTATACAAAACTCATTAGACGATGCTGGGATGATGAACCTGCGGAACGTCCAAACTTTTCCGAATTGATGTCCATAATTCGTGAACTTCAGGAAGAATGCTTGTAGATATAGAGTAAGTTAATATTGTTTATGCCTTGTCAAGAAAGTAAGAAATGATTTATGACTATGGTGTGTTTTACTTTCATAAACAAAATAGATATAGAGGGAAGTTATAGTTTTACAATAAAACCTGGATTTAGATAGTTAGTGCAGTTAAAAGACAGTATTTTGTGATATGCAAATGGGAAATATGCAAAAACTTGTACTTAGATTGAGTGACAAAACTTATTAATAAACTTTAAAATAAACAAAAAGAAAATAAGGTTTACTAGTATAATACAGTGCAGTAAAATACTTGTTGATTAAGTAAGATAGAATTTGGGTGTTAGTAAAAATGATAGTACTGTAGATAATCTTTATTCTTTTATTTTTGTTCACAATTCATTTTTATATTTATATACATATACCGAGGCACTTCCCCCAGCCTGACAAGGGACTCAACCGAGTTCGGCTGGTACCGCTAGGATGCCACAGCCCACCCTCCCCTGTTATCCACCACAGATGAAGCTTCATAACGCTGAATCCCCTACTGCTGCTACCTCCGTTGTCATCCAAGGCGACCAGAGGAAGCAGCAGGGCCTACTGGAACTGTGCCACAATCGCTCGGCATTCATTCCTATTTCTAGCATGCTCTCTTACCTCTCACATCTATCCTCCTATCACCCAGAGCTTTCTTCACTCCATCCATCCACCCAAACCTTGGCCTTCCTCGTGTACTTCTCCCATCAACTCTTGCATTCATCACCTTCTTTAGCAGACAGCCATTTTCCATTCTTTCAACATGGCCAAACCACCTCAACACATTCATATCCACTCTAGCTGCTAACTCATTTCTTACACCCGTTCTCACCCTCACTACTTCGTTCCTAACCCTATCTACTCGAGATACACCAGCCATACTCCTCAGACACTTCATCTCAAACACATTCTATTTCTGTCTCTCCGTCGCTTTCATTCCCCACAACTCCAATCCATACATCACTGTTGGTACAATCACTTTCTCATACAGAACTCTTTACATTCATGCCCAACCCTCTATTCTTTACCACTCCCTTCACTGCCCCCGACACTTTGCATCCTTCATTCACTCTCTGATGTACATCTGCTTCCACTCCACCATTTGCTGCAACAACAATCTAGTTAATATTTGTTTCTGAGTGACATGCACCTTTAATAAATTATTTCCTCAGTTTGAAAGGCCTCTGCTTGGTTCTCATTTAGTGTGCACATGCTGTGTTTACTGATGTGCTTACGAGAAGCTTTAATCAGCTTTGCTTGTTTTCGTTAGTTTTTCCTTATGGAGGATTGTTGGTGCCAGTCATTGTCTGCAAGTAGCCCAAAATCTCCTCGCCAAATTTCATTTTTGCTGTTTCTATCTTTTACAACTTGTATATGAATAGGAACTGAACTATCCTGATTAAACCTAGATGGGCTAAGGAGATGGAAGAAGAGGCAGGAGGAGTAAAGGTGTAAAAAAGTGAAGGGGAGAGAACTAGGAGAGAGAGGTGAGGAGGACCTTCTGGAGGGACATTCTTGTGTTCATAAGAATATTGCATTGAAGTAAAGACTTTGGAATTGGAATTGTTCAAGTGAAAGTAGGAATCTGCACCTTCATTAGATCGGTAGTCTGTGTATGTTTGTATTTGTCTTTCCTTTCACGGTACACAAGTTTAGCTCCCTTTTTGGGAAGGATCCTCAGAATCAATCTTCTATCCTCCAAGGGTAATAAAAGACCAATATGTATCCATGACAACTGACGTAAGTGTGATGCCTCTGTGATTATTGCAATCAGACAGGTCTCTCTCTCTCTTTTTTTTTTTTTTTTTTTTTTTTTTTTTTTTTTTTTTTTTTTTTTTTTTTTTTTTTTTACCAACACTCCTAACTCCAATTCATCATGTTTTCCCTCTTCATGACACATTCTACAAAATAATATTGTAAGTCTTCTGGGGGTCACTTCATTTTCAGCCAGTATCATCTCACCAGTTATTCCATCATAACCAGGGGCTTTCCATCACTTGAGTTATACACTGAATTCATTCATGAGAGCATTAACGTCTTCATCAGCTTCAGGTATATCAATAAAAATTTTTCAATATTTAACTTAGCCGGTGATTATATAAGCTGCAACTCTGTTGCTCGACAGAAAACTCTACGTTAAAAATCCGCCAGCGATCGCTATGCAGGTAGGGGGTGTACTTCAACAGCGCCATCTGTCGTGCAGGTACTCAGTACTCAATGTAAACAAAGAACTCAATTTTCTCTCTGTCGGGCTACCGGCAAGACCTACTAATTCGCTGTTGCTAACTGGATTTGTTTTCACAACTATTGGTGAAGTACACTATTCTAGTTTTGAGCTTTCGCTATGCAGGTGTTTTATCTTCATCTCAAAACTTGAACTCGTTTTGGATAGATTTAATTATGGTGACAAAGAGAGTATGGACTTTCTTTCACTTTTAAATGGCCGACCCTTCCCTTAGACGGAAGTGTGTTTAGGCTTTTAGTAATTATCTTATCACGTTATAGATTTTCCTCTATATATTTTATATCTCTCCGCCTTTATTAGGCCTCTTCGATTAACTTTCCTTTTTTTATAAACATATAAAATAAATTTTAATGCTTTGTTTATATAGACCTTTCCTGAGAGTAGGCGGTCCTAACTTGGAAACCGAAGTTAATCAACATTGAGCCCTTTATATCGTCTTTAGCTTTTAAAGGATTTAAAACTTTTTAAATGTAATATTTTATGAAAGAATTTCTTTGATAGTCTTCGTACTGTTTTCAAAGATGAACTAACGTTTAGTTTTTTATGCGCAGTTGTTGACGTTCAGGACGTTCAACATGCGCTCTATCGTTACGATAGAGAGAGAGTGTATCACGGTTTCACTTTGCAGTAAGAGTAAATCGATTCTGACGTTTTGTTCATTCTTTCTTAGCTTAAATGTTTTAAATTCTAATTTAAAGGAACTTTTTATTTGAAAAACCTTTCAGTTTTTTCCTTTAGTCAAATAACATGTTTTTTTGACGATATATAATTGGGCTCTTCTCTTAGGTGCGAAATCAAGAGAGAAAGAGAGAGAGAGATAGAGACGGAGGGAGAGAGAGGAGAGAAAACGTTCCGTTCAAGCGGGTAACGTTGTTCTCGTGTTACTCTCGTCCCTAGTCTCTGTACGGGGAGGAAGGATAAAACGTTTTTAGGTTTTTATTCTCGTCCCCAGACTATGTGCGGTGAGAGATTGAAAACGTAGTTATATGAACTAGTGTTTAGTCTCTTTCCCAGCCACTGATTTTTCTTTTTATCTTAAAATATATTTTCTGTTTTTTGCTGGTATTATGAGCTTGCATTATACGACTAATTTCGCAATTACTACCTTTTAATGAAGGGTAGAATTGCGTGTTTCAGGTAGAAATAAGTGCAAAACAGAAAATCGAAGTGATAAAGTGATATGCGCAAAGTGTTACAGTGTTGCGTCCGAGGCGCAAAGTGTTACAGTGTTGCGTCCGAGGGTTCGTCTGTTCGTGCCTGTCGTTCACCTAGTCCGGGACCTCTTGCAAGCTCCCAAGCCCAGGGGAGAAGTAATGTCAAAAGACTTATGGGTTCGAGAGGCCTTGACCAACGAACAGACGTTTTCCCTCTATGGTATCGGGTGTTTCTTACCAAGATCTCCCCTACCATAAGACGAGAGAGACGTTGTTTCTCCTCGCCATCCGTAGGCTTTTCGCATAAGAAACTTGTCACAAGGTTTCGAAGCCCTTAAGCAAAAGTCAGTCCTTTCAGGACAGGTCCAGCGTCCTGGTTACAGCCATTAGGACAGCTCTGACCCTATGCAGTCATCGGATAACTGCTCGCCGCCTAACAAAAGCGTAACACAGACTCCGAAAGTCTTTTTTTGTAGGCAAAGTGTTGCGGTCACAGACGTTACCCTCGTCTATTACCACAACCATTTCCGTTGATCCTTAAGGGGTTGTATGGCAAAACATGCAGTATATGCTTGCCTCCCTTATGGAAGACTATTCTGCCGATTAGTCCGTTGAGTCTAGCCGTTTATCTCATCGATATCCTGGCTTTCAGCCAACCTAACGTTCCTTTGTGCTTACTGTTGACGTTGGCGTAGCTTAGTCACGTCAGTCAGGTTGTTTAGAACCACACTCGATGCGGTCTCGTGTGGTTTTTCAGCCGCATTTGGACGTTAGGCCACTGGCTGATGCTCCTGTTGACGTTCTAGACGTTCACTAACAATCGGAGTTGACTTGTTTTGACGCTGTGTGTCAACCTCTGCATTCTAGAGTTGTTTTGACTGCTCAATCTAGGCAGTCAAAGCAGTCTCGAGTGGACGCTGTACGTCCTCACGCAACTGTTGTGGTTGACAGTTCATTTGTTGACAGTTCACAGACTGTCAAGCAGTTACATGACGTTGCGTTCTGGTCCGCTACTAATGCACCAGTGAGAGACTCAGCTTTTATCGGACAAGGTTCCTGTAGATGAGGAAGTTGCTGTTCTCCCTCCTACTGATATTCCCTTGAGGACTCTGTCAGATGGAGAGGAGCCTTAAGCTGCTTAGCCTCCTATGGACTTTAATTAAATCATGATGATTTTTTTAAGGATCTTCGTCCGGATCTTGTAACTGCTGCTCCTCGTTCGCCTAAACGTCAGAACTTACACTAGGCCTAGCTACTTCGAAGCCGTTGTTTTTAAGCTAGTGCTCTCTCGCTCTCCTAGAGAGCGTTACGTTGGCTAGGCGACTGGTTTTTCACCAGGAGGAGTTTGGGGGATACAGCCTTTGCTTTCCCTTCTTTTAAACTGGTTTATAGAGCGAGAGTCTGATATGACACGAGAGAAGTTCTCGGCTTGGGAGTTCATGCCTCTGCCCAGATAGACTTCTCAATTCTGGTAGACTCTCCCTGGCGCCTAGCCAGGAGACGCTCCAAGTTGTTTACAGGTCAACTTCTCAGCTGTTGTCGAGCCTTTGAAGTTTTGCTGTACAGTGATACCTCGGTACTCGACCATAATCCGTTCGAGATCCGTGTTCGACCTCCGATTTGTTCGAGTACCGAATTTTTTTTCCCCATAAGAAATAATGGTATATATTCTATTCCGTTCCCAAGCACTCGAACAGGCCCAAAATATTAATAAAACGTGTACCTAAACAACAATAATTATCTAAATGTGTATGAAATTGGTCAGAAAATCCTATAAAACAATTTTAAACCATTTACTGTACTAAAATAAAACAATTTTAAACCATTTTCTGTACTGTAGTGAACATACCTTTGAGCAGCGGTTCGATGGCATACAGGGATGGATGTGGAGAGGATGGAAGGGGGAGGTTACTGCTTGGAAGGAGAGTCCCCTTCCATGATGTGGCGGGGTAGTTCTCCTTCAGGAGTTGTTTCTCTCTCCAATGAAAGGGTGGGCAGATCTATTTCAGGGGTTTCTTCTCTTCTTTGTCTCTTCTTTGGAGGAGAAACAGGCTTTGATGTAGCAGCTTTCTTTTCTTTTGTGAAAAACTGGTCTATTGTTAATTGTTTCTTCCTCCTCTGCAGTATTCTTCGAAAATGATACATGACACTATCATTAAACATATGCACTGCCCGGTTTGCTACTGCAATTTCTGGGTGGTATTTTTCAGCAAAAGCCTGCACATCTGCCCACTTGGAACAAATTTCATTGATGAGAGAACTTGGAACATCCTCCCTTACCTCATCCTCTTCTGAAGATTCCTGCTCCACAATCAGATCCTGCTGCTGTTGTTGTTGCAGGTGCAACAATTCCTCCACAGTCAACTCGGTAGAATGGCTTTCTACAAGCTCATCAATATCATCCTTGTCGACCTCAAGCCCCAAACTCCTGCCCATGACAACAATTTCCTCAACGACATCAGTGTCATCAGAAATTACAGGGGTAGCAGTGCTTGGACCCGCCTCTGGTTGGAAACCTTCAAACTCCCTCTCTGTGACACATGATGGCCACAGCTTACGCCAGGCAGAGTTCAATGTCCTATAGGTCACACCTCGCCAAGCTTGGTCAATCATGTTAACAGAGTTGAGGATGCTGAAGTGTTCCTTCCAGAATTCCTTTAGGGTCAACTTCGTGTCACTGGTCACTTCAAAACACTTTCTGAAAAGGGCCTTGGTATAGAGTTTTTTGAAGTTTGAAATGACCTGTTGGTCCATGGGCTGGAGTATGGGAGTAGTATTGGGGGGCAAGAATTTGATTTTGATAAAGCTGTATTCTTCTTTCAAGTCATCCTCGAGACCTGGAGGATGTGCAGGAGCATTGTCCATAACCAGAAGACATTTCATTGGCAAGCTCTTTTCAATGAGGTAAGCCTTAACCTGGGGGGCAAACACTTCGTTTATCCACTCAGTAAAGAATTGTCTTGTGACCCAAGATTTAGTGTTCGAGCGCCACATAACTGGTAGTGCACTTTTACAAATATTATTTCGTTTGAACACCCGGGGGTTGTCCGAGTGGTACACTAACAAGGGTTTGATCTTGCAATCGCCACTTGCATTTGCACACAGCAACAATGTTAGCCTATCTTTCATTGGCTTGTGACCTGGCATCTTCGTCTCGTCCTTGGTAATGTACGTATTGGCTGGCATTTTCTTCCAAAATAACCCAGTCTCATCACAATTAAAGACTTGTTGTGCGATCAAATTTTGTTCATTTATGTACCGATCGAATTCCCCCACGTATTTATCGGCTGCAATTTGATCCGAACTAGCTGCCTCCCCATGCCTAGTAACACGATGAATACCTGTTCTATTACGAAACTTTTCAAACCAACCCCTGCTCGCTTTAAATGTAAATGAATCACTTTCACTGGTACTCGGACTTTTCTTCACTAATTCTTCATAGATATGCAACGCTTTTTCACAAATGAACGCTTCACTAACACTTTCCCCGGCCAACTGTTTTTCTTTAATAAATATTAAAAGCAACTTTTCCATCTCCTCAATCACTTGTGGCCTTTGCTTAGTTACCGCCGTAACTCCCGTTGCAACATTCGCCTTCTTAATCATTTCTTTATGCTTTAAAAACGTAGAAATGGTCGACTTCGCCATTCCGTATTCTACCGCTAAATCGGACACTCGTACACCATTCTCATATTTCGCTATAATTTCCTTCTTCAACTCGATCGTTGTTCGCACTGTTTTCCTCTTCTCCTTCCCCTTAACACTCATTACTTTCTTGGGACTCATTATGAAAGCTAAAAAAGCAATTAAAAGCACTGAAAATCACTAAATCACAACGAATGCTGATCGCGCGTTGTCTGAGTGACGCTCTCGAGAGAACTGATGCTTCCCGAACAAGCGAGAGTGGCCGAGATGGCGCGATCATCACAAAGCCCATGCGGTCGTCACGTGTTCGGCTGGTCGAGTACCGAATTTTTGGTCGAGCACCGCAGCAAAAATTTCTCGAAAATTTTGGTCGAACTCCGAATTGTTCGAGTATAGAGTCATTCGACTACCGAGGTATCACTGTACTATTATGTCACGCATAACAAGGCTTTCAGGGATGGTAAATGGTTCCGCCTCAGTCGCTAACCCCGTCTGTTGCCACACCTGCTCCCGTAGACCCTAAATGGGCTTTGCTGCAAGACATGCAGTCCAAGCTTGCGTCCTTGATAGAGGACTTAAATGCGGAGAAGAACCTTCTGGCCAACAACCTTCCAACCGGTCGGTTGTGCGCCCTGTTGACGCTGAGGTAACCTACTCGCGTCTGCCAGTTGAGGTGGTTCCTCCACTGATGCGACCCAGTGTGGGTTGCCAGCCGCACGTTGACGTTAAGCGACGCTCGGAGGTGGTTGTTGACGTTCAGGACGTTCAACAACCAGCAGAGGTGACTTGTTGTGACGCAGTGCGTCAACCTCAGCAACCCGGTAGGGTGTTGACTGCACAACCCAGACGGTCTAGACAGTTTCGGGTTGACGCTGTGCTTCCTCGCGCACCCATGGTTGTTGACAGTTCACAGACTGTGCAGCAGTTCCATGATATTGCGTCCGGCTCCGTCACGCATCCACCAGTGCGACCGGATTCAGCGAGTCAGACGTTGCCCACTCCGTTGCCGTTTCCTCATCAGTTTCGGATGAGGAACCCTCTGATGAGGACGTTGCTGAACAAGACGATCAGCCCCCAGCCCTGCTATCCATCCAGAAGATGCTGAAGAAGGAACGCTGCTCAGTCAGGCTGTGGATGAGTCTGGTAGGGACGCTGTCATCCGTGGATCAATTTGTGTCACTAGGAAGACTACACCTCCGTCCTCTTCTATACCATCTAGCTTTTCACTGGAAAAAGGACAAGACGCTAGAAGCGGTCTCGATCCCGGTTTCCGAAAAGATAAAGTCTTGTCTGACTTGGTGAAAGGACTATATCAACCTAAGAGAGGGTCTTCCCCTGACTGTTCAGACTCCCAACCACGTTCTCTTCTCGGACGCATCGGACGTAGGCTGGGGTGCGACATTAGACGGTCGGGAATGCTCGGGAATATGGAACTCGAGTCAAAGGACAATGCATTTCAACTGCAAGGAGCTACTGGCAGTACGTCTGGCCTGGAAAAGCTTCAGGTCTCTCCTTCAAGGCAAAGTGGTGGAGGTGAACTCGGACAACACCACGGCTTTGGCGTACATCTCCAAGCAAGGAGGGACCTACTCTCTGACGTTGTATGAGATCGCAAGGGACCTCCTCACCTGGTCAAAAGGTCTAGACATATCACTAGTAACGAGGTTCATCCAAGGCAACTTGAATGTCATGGCAGATTGTCTCAGTCGGAAGGGACAAATAATTCCAACATAATGGACCCTCCACAAGGATGTATGCAAGAGACTTTGGGCCACCTGGGGCCAGCCAACCATAGATCTCTTCGCAACCTCGATGACCAAGAGGCTCCCAATATTTTGCTCACCAATCCCGGACCCAGCAGCAGTTCATATAGATGCCTTTCTCCTAGATTGGTCACATCTAGATCTATATGCATTCCCTCCGTTCAAGATTGTCAACAAGGTACTGCAGAAGTTCGCCTCTCACGAAGGGACAAGGTTGACGCTAGTTGCTTCCCTCTGGCCCGCGAGAGAATGGTTCACCGAGGTACTTCGATGGCTAGTAGACGTTCCCAGAACACTTCCCCTAAGGGTGGACCTTCTACGTTAGCCACACGTAAAGAAGGTACACCAAGGCCTCCACGCTCTTCGTCTGACTGCCTTCAGACTATCGAAAGACTCTCGAGAGCTAGAGGCTTTTCGAAGGAGGCAGCCAGAGCGATTGCTAGAGCAAGGAGAACATCCACCCTTAGAGTCTACCAATCGAAGTGGGAAATCTTCCGAAACTGGTGCAAGTCAGTATCCGTATCCTCGACCAGTACCTCTGTAACTCAAATAGCTGACTTCCTCTTATATCTGAGGAAAGAACGATCTCTTTCAGCTCCCCCTATCAAGGGTTACAGAAGCATGTTGGCATCAGTCTTCCGTCACAGAGGCTTAGATCTTTCCAACAATAAAGATCTACAGGACCTCCTTAAGTCTTTTGAGACCACGAAGGAGCGTCGTTTGGTTACACCTGGTTGGAATTTAGACGTGGTACTAAGATTCCTTATGTCAGACAGGTTCGAACCGCTACAATCAGCCTCCCTGAAAGATCTCACCTTAAAGACTATTTTCCTGGTATGCTTAGCCACAGCTAAAAGAGTCAGTGAGATTCATGCCTTCAGCAAGAACATCGGATTCTCATCCGAAACGGCTACATGTTCTACAACTTGGTTTTCTAGCCAAAAACGAGCTGCCTTCTCGGCCTTGGCCAATATCGTTCGATATTCCAAACTTATCGTATGGTTGGAAATGAACTAGAAAGAGTCTTATGACCTGTAAGAGCTCTTAAGTTCTATTTAAAACGAACTAAACCTTTACGAGGCCCGTCTGAAGCTTTATGGTGTTCAGTTAAGAAACCATCTTTGCCTATGTCAAAGAATGCTTTATCCTATTTTATCAGACTGTTAATACGAGAAGCTCATTCCCATCTGAATGAGGAAGACCAAGCTTTGCTGAAGGTAAGGACACACGAAGTTAGAGCTGTCGCAACTTCCGTGGCCTTTAAACAAAATAGATCTCTGCAAAGTATAATCGACGCAACCTATTGGAAAAGCAAGTCAGTGTTCGCGTCTTTTTATCTTAAGAATGTCCAGTCTCTTTACGAGAACTGCTACACTCTGGGACCATTCGTAGCAACGAGTGCAGTAGTGGGTGAGGGCTCAACCACTACAATTCCCTAATTCCATAACCTTTTTAATCTTTCTCTTGAAATGTTTTATTATTGTTTTTGGGTTGTCCGGAAGGCTAAGAAGCCTTTCGCATCCTACTTGATTTGGCGGGTGGTCAAAGTCATTTCTTGAGAAGCGCCTAGATTAGAGGTTTTGATGAGGTCCTGTTGTATTATTATTATTATTATTACTATCCAAGCTACAACCCTAGTTGGAAAAGCAAGATGCTATAAGCCCAGGGGCTCCAACAGGGAAAAATAGCTCAGTGAGGAAAGGAAATAAGGAAATAAATAAATGAAGAGAACAAATTAACAATAGAAACAACGTCAAAACAGACATGTCATATAATAAACTATCAACAACATCAAAAACAAATGTGTCATAAATAAACTATAAAAAGACTATGCCTGCCTGGTCAACAAAAAAGCATTTGCTCCAACTTTGAACTTTTGAAGTTCTACTGATTCAACCACCCGATTAGGAAGATTATTCCACAACTTGGTCACAGCTGGAATAAAACTTCTAGAGTACTGCGTAGTATTGAGCCTCGTGATGGAGAAGGCCTGGCTATTAGAATTAACTGCCTGCCTAGTATTACGAACAGGATAGAATTGTCCAGGGAGATCTGAATGTAAAGGATGGTCAGAGTTGTGAAAAATCTTATGCAACATACATAATGAACTAATTGAACGACGGTGCCAGAGATTAATATCTAGATCAGGAATAAGAAATTTAATAGACCGTAAGTTTCTGTCCAACAAATTAAGATGAGAATCAGCAGCTGAAGACCAGACAGGAGAACAATACTCAAAACAAGGTAGAATGAAAGAATTAAAACACTTCTTCAGAATAGATTGATCACCGAAAATCTTGAAAGACTTTCTCAATAAGCCTATTTTTTGTGAAATTGAAGAAGACACAGACCTTATATGTTTCTCAAAAGTAAATTTACTGTCGAGAATCACACCTAAAATTTTGAAAGAGTCATACATATTTAAAGAAACATTATCAATACTGAGATCCGGATGTTGAGGAACCACCGTCCTTGACCTACTTACAATCATACTTTGAGTTTTGTTAGGATTCAACTTCATACCCCATAATTTGCACCATGCACTAATTCTAGCTAAATCTCTATTAAGGGATTCACCAACCCTAGATCTACATTCAGAGGATGGAATTGATGCAAAGAGAGTAGCATCATCTGCATATGCAACAAGCTTGTTTTCTAGGCCAAACCACATGTCATGTGTATATAGTATGAAAAGTAATGGGCCAAGAACACTACCCTGTGGAACACCAGATATCACATTCCTATAATCACTATGGTGCCCATCAACAACAACTCTTTGAGATCTATTACTTAAAAAATCAATAATAATGCTAAGAAACGACCCACCCACTCCCAACTGTTTCAGTTTGAAAACAAGGGCCTCATGATTAACACGGTCAAAGGCAGCACTAAAATCAAGGCCAATCATACGAACTTCCCGACCACAATCAAGGGATTTCTGTACAGCATTGGAGATTGTAAGAAGGGCATCACATGCTCCAAGGCCTTTACGAAAACCAAATTGCAAACTAGGGAGTAGATGATTACCTTCAGCAAACCTATTAAGACGTTTTGCCAGAAGACGTTCAAAAACTTTAGATAATATGGGAGTTATGGAAATTGGGCGGTAATCAGTGGGACTTGAGCTACCACAAACACATTTACATAGAGGAGTAACATTACCAATTCTCCAACTAGTGCTAAAAGCTCCTCTTCTTACTAACTTGCGCAAAATAACAGATAACTTTGGAGCTAAGAAATCTGCTGTCTTTATAAAAAACAAAGGAAAAATACCATTTGGGTCTACACCTCCATAAGCATCAAGGTCCATCAACAGAGCTTTAATCTCACGAGATCGAAAAGCTAAACTAGTTAGTTTAGCCTCAGGAAAACAGGAATGAGGAAGTTCAAGTTTTTCATTACTCTGTTTACTGTAAAAAACATCAGCCAAAAGGGTTGCCTTTTCCTTAGGACAGTGAGTGACTGAGCCATCTGGTTTAAGTAAAGGAGGAACTGTTGCATCTACACCAAAGAGTGCAGATTTAAGGGTAGACCACCATTTATGTTCCTGAGTTGTACCAGAAAGTGTTTCTTT
Organism: Palaemon carinicauda; assembly: GCF_036898095.1. Taxonomy (NCBI): domain Eukaryota; kingdom Metazoa; phylum Arthropoda; class Malacostraca; order Decapoda; family Palaemonidae; genus Palaemon; species Palaemon carinicauda. The sequence continues at coordinate 29,622,592 of NC_090754.1, read as the reverse complement.
TATGGTTAAATTGTACTCCTTTTCAGTTGAGGCATAAACTCTCTGAGCAAAAGCTCGAAGCTGAGTATAGTTGTTCCAGGTCAAATCTGATCTGTTACCCTTCCAAAGTTGATAGGCCTCCTGCTTCTCCAAAAAAGCACGTCTACAATCATCATTGAACCACGGTTTGTCCTTCACTCGGTACCTTAGCACACGAGAAGGGATACGCCTATCAATTATGTTGACTAGATTCTCATTCAAAGGGACAACAGGATCTACACTATTATATAATTGTGACCAATTCAAGCACAAAAGATCATGAACTTCAGCTCCTAGGGGTCGCTCAGCATCCTAAGAGGATCGCGAGGCTCCGTAAGGAAGACGTACTTAAAAAGGCAGAGTAATTGTTCAAGTCGACTTCCTTACCAGGTACTTATTTATTTTAAGTTTGTTATTTTGATAACTGCTAAAATAAAATAAAAAATCCTTAGCTCATAATAATGTAAACATTTATTGCTGGTCTCTACCCACCCCCCTGGGTGTGAATCAGCTTATATAATCACCGGCTAAGTTAAATATTGAAAAATGTTATTTTGATAATAAAATAAATTTTTTAATATACTTACCCGGTGATTATATATTAAAGGACCCTCCCTTCCTCCCCAATAGAGACGCAGTGGACCGAGGAGAAAATTGAGTTCTTTGTTTACATTGAGTACTGAGTACCTGCACGACAGATGGCGCTGTTGAAGTACACCCCCTACCTGCATAGCGATCGCTGGCGGATTTTTAACGTAGAGTTTTCTGTCGAGCAACAGAGTTGCAGCTTATATAATCACCGGGTAAGTATATTCAAAAATTTATTTTATTATAAAAATAACATATTTCCTTCAAATCTCCTATTCATGACCTCAATAAAGTCTTCCATCCAGCATTGTCTTCTGTTGTTACAACAGATCCATCTCACTTCTTGATGGGTATATGCTTCTTCTTCTTTGCCCCAATAGAGATTTCATTAATAATTCTATGATCAATTCTTACACCATAGCCACTCCCTGAATTCATAGCTTTGTTAGCAGCCTTATCTGCTTTTCTGTCGAAATATTCTCTCCAGTCATTCCTGGCTTTTCTTTTGACCTCACTATCAATATTGAAATACTTAGCATGCTCTACCTTGTAATATTAATTACTTCGTCAAAAATTATCAACTCCCAAATTTCATTTGATATCCATGGCTTTCTTGTAACTGCATGTCCCAGAACTTCACTACCAGCTGACTGATATATATTCTTGATATCATGCCATTCTTCATTTATCTCCTAAGTCTCTATGACTGCAAATTGATTTCTACATTCAATTTCAAATGTTTTTCTGTGTTCATCTTCTAGAAGCTTTGTTGTATCAAACCTAGATATTCTATTTACCTTTCTGTTGGGTGCTTTCAGTTTCAATTTCAGTGTGTCAATGAGGAGGTGGTGATCACTACCAATATCTGCACCTTCATATCATCTTACATTTATCAGAATCCTCCTCTCTTTATTAATGACAACGTGATCTACTGTATTTGTTTTTTGTAAATGCCTCAAGACGAAGTCCATGTATATTTGTGGATGACCTTGTGCTGGAAAAGAGCACCTCCAATGACAAGATTTTTTGTTGAACAGAAACTTATGAAATTTGTCCCAATTTCATTTGCAACTTCACCAAGACCTTTAACACTTATCACATTCTCTATCCCTTGATTATCTCTTCCCACTTTAGCATTCAAGTTGCCAGTCACAATTTTCACATCTCTCTCTGGGATCTTATCTATCACAGTGTGCAGTTCTCCATAGTATTCATCTTTCCTTTCTTCAGGGGAATCATTTGTAGGAGCATAGCAAACAATGACACTCATATTGCACTGCTTTGATTTAAACTTTACAGGCAATAATCTACTATTTACAACTCTCCACTCAGTTAATGCCTATTCTGGTCTTGGTATCATCATCATTCTTACCCCTTCTCTTCCAATTTCTTGTATTCTTCCCAAATAGATAGAGGCCTATATATTGCCTTGGTCTAAGATTTCCTTACCTATCCTCTTATAACGTGTTCCACGTACGGCCAAGATGTCCAAACTGTATTTCATAAATTCACTCTCCACTTGCTGTAACTTCCCAATCTGATTCATGGTTCTTACATTCCAATTACCAATTTTCAATTTTTCTTTGGTGTTTATAAACCAGGAGATTCTTGGCACCCCACTACTCCCGGGACCGGGGGGCCATTCTGTCATCTTCTCTTTCCATTGACTGACTAAATCCATAGTGGATTCATTGACTAGATTCATCAAAGGATAGCCAGTTCCCTGTGATGCGCAGTGCTCAATCCGCCAGGCATCAGGAGTAGAAGCCTTAAACCCAATCCGTCACCCTGCTGCCAGTGACTTCATCGAGATTTAGGGTGGCATTTTCTCCATGCCCAAAGTTCTTGTTACTTCACCAGGTTGCTCATCCACATACATAACCATTGGCAAACATGGATTGCTAAGATATACAGGCTAGTATGGTATTTATATGCATCAACTTTACAAATAATACCCTGGTTAGGTGTGGTGGGCCGTATACGACCCGAGGTTAAAAAAAAAACACGTTTATTTGCCATCATTTTTCATCCGTATTGGTTGTGAGTGATATCGACCTGCGAGACCTCAGTTCAGTGTGCGCAGCAATCGGGTCTGGGACAGGAGAACAAAACACGGGGAGCTGTGCATTCAACCTCGTTGCGAAGATATCCATCACCGATGACCCCCATTTCAGAATGATGGTTTTGGCTACTTCTGGGTGCAGGGACCATTCGGAACCCACTTTTTGTCCCATCCTGCTGAGGCCGTCGGCCAGGACATTCCTTTTTCCCGGAATGAACCTTGCTGAGATCCTGATCTGTTCTACTTCAGCCCATTCCAGCAGTTCCAACGTGAGGACGCACAGCTCCTTCAATTTTAGTCCTCCCTGTTTCTTTATGTAGGCCACTACCGTGGCTTTGTCGCACATCAACGCCACGGTATTCCCCCGGAGTAGATGGATGAACTCCAGGCACGCCCTTCGTACTGCCTGCATCTCTAACATGTTTATGTGCTGGGCTTTCTCCTCGTTCGTCCAGGTCCCTCTTGCTGACCATCCGAGCAGATGGGCACCCCACCCCTCCTTTGATGCGTCCGTGAACAGGAGCATCTCCAGAGGGTCGGCTGCAAAGGGCACTCCCTTGAGGGTGTGCGACCTGCCGCACCACCACTCTAGGACCTCCTTCGTCTCCGGGAACACCGGGATCACCTTGTGGGGGGAGTCCCTCTGGTTCCAGTTCTCCTTCAGATTCCACTGGACCTCTCTGAGCTTCAGCCTGTCCTGGGGGACCAGTTTCTCTAATGACACAAGGTGTCCTATCAGTCTCTGTCAGTCCTTCGCTCTCCTGGGCTGGTCCGACAGGAAGGGGCGGAGGACTCGGTCTAGGTTGTCTAATCTCTCCGCGGAGGGGAAGGCTCTCGCCAACCGGGAGTCCAGAACCATTCCGAGGTAGGTCATCCTGGTGAAGGGTATCAACTGGGACTTGATGATACCCAGGACGTTGCAGAACCACAGAAGGTTCGTGCCTTGTTCCCTCAGTACTTCCTCTGAGGCTGAAAGTAACAACCAGTCGTCTAGGTACCGAATCAGGCGAATGCCCTGTTTGTGTACCCAGGCTGAGACCGTCGTGAAGACCCTGGTGAAGACCTGAGGGGCTGTGGACAGCCCGAAGCAGAGGGTCTTGAACTGCAACGTCTGGGTACCCCATTTCACCCATAGGTATTTCCTGCTGGATGGATGAATTGGAATTCGGAAGTAGGCGTCCTTGAGGTCTACTGACATCATGAAGTCCCTTTCCCTCAAGGACGCTAAGACTGACTTTGGAGTGTCCATCTTGAAGTCGGTCTTGCACACGATTTTGTTGAGGGCTGTGAGGTCTATGACTGGTCTCCAGCCCCCTGTCGCCTTCTCCACCAGGAACAGCCTGCTGTAGAACCCCAGACCAGGGTCCTTGACCGGTTCCATCGCTCCTTTTGCCAACATCGCTGAGACTTCTTCCTGTAGGGCTGTCCTTCTCGAGGGTTCCTTGGGGGCTAGCCACCCTGCCTGCTGATCTGGTATCAGAGGTGGGGGTTCCGCTAGGAAGGGTAACCTGTACCCTTCCTTCAGGACTGCCACGGTCCACGGGTCTGCTCCGTGGTCTTTCCATGCTTGCCAAGAGTGTTTGAGGCATCCCCCCACCTAAGGCTTCGGCAGGAGTAGGGGGCCTCCCTTCCTATCTTCTCCTAGAGGCGCGGCCTGAACGCCCTCTTCTGGACGTTGCATACGAAGGCCTATAGGAGGATTGAGCTGAGGCTGCTCCCCTACGGGAGGGCTGAGAGGACTGTGACCAGGCCGTAGTAGGGGTGTCTCTCCTGGTCTGGCTAGGAGTGGCCCAAGATAGCAGAGGAACATCGGAGGTCGACCTTCTGTGCGCTGGCCTCCTCACTGGGGGAGGTCTGTGATCGCCCTGGTCCTTGAGTTTTCTGACCCTTTCAATCGACTCCTCAGCTGCCTTCAGGGGGAAAATCGAGTCATCCCACTGGGTTAGGCTTCTCAGGGACCTCGCCTCTCTGTCCGGGAGCCGTCTGGTTATCTTGTTAAGGACCGTGTCCCTCCTCCGTAGGACCCAGTTGTCAGCCTGTGCCAGTGACTGGTATGAGAGAAACTTCAGGGGCTTACCTCCCGAGCTAATCAGCTCCTTGAGTAAGGCCTGATTTTCTGGGACCATGAGGTCGTACGATGCCTGGACGCCCACCAGGGTAAAAGCCCACCAATCCAGCCAGGAGGAGACGTTCACCAGGTCCTTCGCAATCTCCTCCATCATGGTGGCTTCCACAGGAGAGAAACAGATTGGCGCTGACGAGGCTCTCTCTTCCGCAGCTCCTTGTCCCAAAACGGCGAGTGAAGGCTCCAGGGTACATGCACCTGCCCGGTGGCCCTCCAGAAGGTAGAACTTGCTCTGGGACTTCAGGCCCTGTAGTAGTTTGGAGGAACTCTGGTTCTTGGGAGCCTCGGTGTGGTTGGCCACAATCTTGTCTACGTGGGCTCTACCTAGCTTCACATCCCTGGCTAGCAGAAGGACCAGGGAGGGTCTCTGCTGGACGGGGGCATCCACCAGTCTGTTGAGACTGGACCGCCAGAATTCCTCGGAGAAGGGCTCGGGCTCGTCTAGCCTGTGGTGTCTCCAGATGAGGCCTATCACTCTGCGATAGGCTGATACCTCCGCTGCAGACCCCTCCCCCTGATCGTCCAGTCCCTCCACAGGACGAACTGCTGCATGCGACGGGGCACCTCCATCCGAGGCCTCCGTACGGGGAGAAGCGAAGGCCTTGGTCCTCTCCATCTCCTGGGGTTCTGGTTGAAGAACGGGCATAGCCGTCGAGACGTAGGCCTCCGTCCTCAGTCTATCCTTCCTCACGGAGGACCACGTGTCTGCGGGTCTACTCAACGAGGGGAGCCGTCCTTCACGATCCTGACGGCTCAAGGATGTCTTGGAGGTCTGGACGCGGCTGCCAGACCGAAGGGGCGCCACTCTCGGCTGGGCGAATGGAGCCGGAACCTTCGCGGACTTATGCCTGTCTGCTGGGACCTGGAACGACGACTCCCTCCGTCGGTCGAATCTGCTACTGGAAGAGTACCTCTCCGGAGAACGGGCTCTAGGGCGCCAACCTGAAGAGCCTGGGACCGCTGCTAACTCCAACAGTCTGCTGTGAGGTATAACCACCCACTCCTCGTTTGGGGAGCCACTTCTCCTCAATTTCCTTCTCGGGGATCCGGAACGTCTTCTCCCGTAGCGAGACCTGGAGCAGGAGCGTGAACGGGAGTGCCTCCTGCGGGACTTCTCTCGATGCCTTCTGTGTTTTCTCTGGGCTTCGTCCTCCGAGGAGCAGGAAAAAGCCTCGACTGACGAACCCGGCGACTTGTAGGCCCGTTTAGGCGGGGCCGACTCCCGCGAAGACGTAGGAGGGATCCCTCAACGCTCGACCAGTGGCGGGGCCTGTAGGAAGAAGGAAGACATCCGGAAACGTAGCAGATGGCGCTGGAGGGGAGTGCGGACGCTCTTCAGTGGGGGACCAGGAACCAAAGCCCTCTTCCATTCTCAGAAGGGACCTGAAGGGTGTCTTCGGGGGTACCCACGCAAGGGGGTCCGATGTCGGCGAGTGTTCCTTCTCCGCAGTGCCTTCGGCTGCAGAAGTTCCTGAAAAACAAGCCCAGGAGGCTGGAGAAGAATTAGGGACATTTTTCCCCCACATAGGGTCATCAGAGGAGACGTGCCCTGCTTGCACCAGGACTCCGTCCCCCACACACACTCCCTACCCTCCCTCAGACCCCACACTTGCCTGGAAAAATGCCACAACCCCACTATCTTGCAGCTCAGACTCCTGGGGAAGGGCCACAGGCCTCTTCCCCGCAACGGACTTACCTCGTCCCCTACTCTGGGTAGGGGAGGGTGGCAGGGAAGCTCGGCCCAACGACACCCCCGGCGAAGCAAGGGGAGAAGCGATGCTCGACTTCCTAGGCGACTTCTTCGTCGCCTTCCTCTTTTTGGTGCCATAACGCACCCACTGCACCTCATTCTAGGACACGCACTCCAGACACGTGGCGGTAGGGGAACACACACTGCCCCTACACGACGAACACAAGGAGTGCGGGTCTACTTCCGGTCTCGATAGAAACGCTCCACACAATTTACCGGCCATAGGCCCAGAACAACGGCGGGGATGCTCCATAACGCAGTAGGAAGCACTACGAGACACAAGAACACACAGGGAAAGCAAAGGGAAAAGCACAAAGGAACCATATGGGAGCTGCGTGAGACACAAAGGGGTCGGGGAGAAGAGTCACACTGGGATTAAGGAGAGCGGCGAGATGATATCACGACGCGACCAGAGAACTTACTGGAGGTCGAGACCTGAGCAAGCACGCTCTCTGACCCGGGGTTAGCCTCAGGGCGCGTATCACTCCGCCTGAGGTTACCCCTCATAGAAAATGGGTATAGGGTAGACTACACAAAACTCTGGTCGGTTGGGAGGAGATCCCAGATACTCCTAAGAAAGTAGTTCGAGGTAAGTACTCCGTGTTGGAACAAATATATTTTTCGCTTCGCTCAAAATCCGTGTTTTGGGCTCAAGCCATGTCGTCCTGATGGAAGCATACCAGAGCATTAATGTATCTGTGGATTTTCATCAGTGCCTTAACCTTGGGACAATATTTCTATGGTCATCTGGACCATTTGAAACAAATGACATTACCGTTATCCGTCATCATCACTAATCATAAACGATGTTAGTGCTTCCTGCCTCCTACAGGGAAGAGTCATTCTAGACGGTAGAAAAGGGCCTCAAGGTTAGCATATAATGTATGAACAAACATAAATATACACTGAGTATACAAACAGTCTCATGGTTTGTATATATTGCCGAACCAATATCAGTGTCCATTATATCCATTGTTTGCAAGCATACAATGATATGAAGTATACTTACATGAGTAAGTCAAAGAACTCTGGCATCTTAAACATGCAATTGTCGGGCGAATTAGGACGCACTTACATTCTAATAGACATTTATTTCTAATAAATGACTAAATGAATTAACAAGTAAAACGAATGTAGCATGATAAAGGAATTATACATGGGACATATACAGAAACTATTCTCCCTTTTTGAAAGGGAAGAAATGATGAGTGCCACTCTCAGACTGAAGAAAAGTTTTTAATAAAATTCATAATTTCTTTACATGTTATAGTCTATCGACACTGTGTACTACGTACACACGGCACGAGTGCTATCTGTATAATTCCACACCTGAGATTTTGAGCAGATTTAGTGTCACCATGGTAACACTCATTTAAAAGGGGATCACACTAAAAGTGCTGACACCTTCTCCCTTTAATTGACAGTCCCAATCAATTAACTGTTCATCGCAGAATTAGACGATAGGTTTTAATACACTTCCTGCCGCCACCACATAATGCTTCAGTTCATGGACCTGCTTAGCATAGTGTTTGTAGAACACTCTGGATGATTTCTATCCAGTATATGAGCGAAGACGCTCAAAGTCCATATACTGAAAAAAGTTCAGTGATGAAGCAATTTTTCTCGGATCATGACCTGCGGGATTACTGTCAGGATTTGCTCTACGAATAAAGTAGGTGAGCTTTGCCCTCAGTTGTTTTAGGGATAAGTTTGATCCTGAGGTTTCTCCTTTAAAGAGCTGTCCTCCCCAGAAGTCTGAAGTTCTACGAAGATAGACCTTTAGACACTCTACAGGACATAAAGAGACATCTTCCTTCAGAGGGCAGATTCGCCAGGGACCCCACCTCTTAGTGGGTAGCTTGTTCTTAGCAAGAAAGGTTGGATCAGGAAAAAGATTCAGTTCTCCCGCTTCTGTGAACTAAATGAGGCCCTCATCTCTAGATAGGGCCACTATTTCACTAACTCTAGCCCTGGAGGCTATAGTGAACAGAAAAATAACCTTTTGGGTTAGATCCTTGAGGGAACAATCTTCATTGTTCACAGATGAGGCATAATATAGGACCTTGTCCAAAGACCATGAGATGGGCTTTGGCAGTGCTGCAGGCCTAAGCCTTGCACATGCCTTCGGAATCTTATTAAAGATTTCATTCGCCAGATCCACTTGAAAGGCATATCGAAGAGGTCTAGTCAAGGGTGACTTGCACGTAGTTATCGTGTTGGCCGCCAGACCTTGATTATGAAGGTGGACAAAGAAGGACAGACAGAAGTTCATTGAAATTTCTTTCGGTCCTTTTGCTTTTACAAAAGCAACTGACTTTTTCCAAGATGACTCATATTGTCTTCTAGTTGACTTAAACTTTATTCTTCTAAGAATTTTATATTGCCTTCTGAGATCCCAAATCTTTTCCTAACCGCTAGGGCAAGAAAATCATGAAATGAAGGGTTTGGGCTCTGTGATAAATCAAAGGCAATTAACTTCTGAACCTTCTGAGATAGTCGTGGGTTCAGAACTAGGGCCAGCCTCAGCCTCAGTTCCTTCGTTAAAGGGAACCGGTTGCTCTTGGGCTACTTGGGAGTCAACAGAGCCACTCCTCCCTGGAAGGATCTCAGCATGTTGAGGACCTTCAGCAGGAGATTGGATGGGATGAACACGAATTCCTGAGTCCATCCCTTCTATACTAGAGACATGATGTCTGTTATCTCCACTAGAGGATCCTCGTATGGGGCTACATATCGAGGTAGTTTCTTGATGACGCTCGTGACGAAGAGGTCGATTTGCAGCTCGGGGACTTGTTCCCATCTGGGAGAGAATAAGTCTGCGTCTGTGGACCGTTCTAACTCTATCGGCTTGAGCTCGAGTAGAGCATCCGCTGTCACATTTCGGATCGATTGTACATAAACTGCTGATAGGGTGCCATACCTTTAGGTAAGGGATGGCTAACATCACCTAAACTATATGAGACGCTCTCTTAGCCTTGTCGGTTCTGCCGTCTCATTATCGCTTTGATGTCCCAGATCAGCCTGAGGTGGTCTGATCTGTATGGAGAGAGTTTCCCCACCCACTACAGGACCAACATGGCCTTGGATTGAAATGACCGAATCCCTTGGACTTTCCTCTGATGGGAGTGAATACCCCATTCTTCCGACTAGGCATCCATGCGGATGATCTTCAATAGTCGGGGTAGTTGCAAGGGCACGGTCTTTAATAGGCTTTTGGCCTTTGACCATTGTTAAGGAAACGATTAAGGAAAGACCGATATCGGTCCTTTTAGATCTCTTCAAGTGTTTGATGCATATCTTCTCCAGACTCTTAATGCATCTTTCAGCTGTGCTCTTAGCACTGGGTCTGTCACTATTGCGAACTGGAGAGAGTTCAGCACTCCTCCCTGTTAGCGTCTTGGAATCCTGACTGATTACCATAGTCTCTTGACTGACTCTGCGATCTCCTTTTACAGCCCCAAGTGAAAGGAGAGTTGGTGTGACCACAGGTTTCAATGGTTTTTTAACCATTGAAGCCATTGAGCTGGAGAGAATCGAGACTTCTTGAAGCTTATCTTGCATCCCCGATGTTCCGGGAACCGGATCACTTCCTTGGATGCTCATAGACCAGCCACTTCAGGTGCTGCCCACCCCAGCCTTTTGTCCAGGTACATTGTTGCCTGAACCATTTCTAGGCTTGGTTTTTGCGTGTCTGTGTCCGCCAATCCCGTGAAGATACTTAGGACTGTGTTTAGTCCGACAAGTATCTTTCCTAGGACATTCGTTATCCTCTGTAACTTGAATCCTAGGTAGGAGGGGAGGGGGTGACTGACTGGAAGCTGCCAATAGAAATCTTTCAGGTCTGACAAAACTGCGAACACCCCTTTTTGAAATAAGGTCCTTATGTTCAGAAGGATTAACATTCTGAACTTGCTGTTTTATTTGAACTTGAGTGGCGACAAGTCCAGAATGACTAAGTTTTCTTGAGTCCTTCTCGTGAACACCAAACAGCCTTCCCTGGAATTCGATGGACTATACTTTCCTTACCACCTGTATGCTCTAGAGCTCTAAGGTATACTCTTCCAGGAGGGGGTTGGAGTGTAGGAAGAGTTGAGGAAATGATGGTGGAGGCATGTCTATTTTCCATCCTAGTCCCATCTTGATTAGGCCTTGGACCCAAGGATCGAAGGTCCAGTGATCCTGAAGGAACCTCCCTGCTACCAGAAGCGTCTCTTTGCTTCGCCTGATCAGAAGGTTTACATATTCGACCGCTTGCCTGTGGCACCGCGGTCATCGTAACTGTGGGATGTTGTTGAACAGCCCGAGGAACATTTCTAGACTTTTCCATCTTCCTTTTAGGTTGGGGACCCACATCCGTGGAAGACTTTCTCTTTGAAAAGATGCCCCACTTTTGGAGAAGTCCTATGTTCTCCGTGGTGGCCTTCTTAATCACCTCTCTAACTACCTCGTTTGGAAAGAGGTCTCTACCCCAGATGTTGGAAGATATTAGCTTCATGGTTTCGTGTTTCACTGTTGCGGCAGCGAACACAAACTCCCTACAGGCTCTCCCAGCCTTCATAAAGGCATAAAGGTCTTTCACTAAGGTGGCCATATGTATATTGGCCAAGACCATGAGCATGTCTGGGGTACTTTGATGGGCTGAACACAACTGTAGGGATATGGAGGCTGCAAGTCTCTCCTTTGTTTCTTGTTCCTTACCCAAAAGAAACTCATAGTTTAGGGAGATTCTCGCTAAACTGTCGTCTAGCGACATCCACATCTAGGTCTTCCTACTGAAAAGGTTAAGTGGACTTACTTCCAATCCTTCTCCTGCATGGGAAAGGCTAGTGACAGTGACAGAGGCTTGCACTCCTCGAGTGCAAGCCTTGGCAACAGATTTAAATGCCTTCCACGTACAGGGGAATGATATTGAAGCAGGAGCAAGAAAGGAAAGGCGTCTGTTTCTTGGTGTGAATACTTTCGACACCGAGTAACCCACCTTTCTCAGGCTACTTGACAAGATAGCCTGTGCCTTATCATGGTCGAGAATCATGACCTCCTTCAGTTCCGTTTCTTTTCTTGATGTTAGTTCATGCCTCAGTCGAATGAAGCAATTAGGGAAAGCGTCAAAGCTTGGCCAAAACGGGATTTCGTCCAAAGGAACAGCACCCATCTTCTCCGAGATGTAGAGTTTGCCATTTAAAATCGGCATAAGCTCCGCAAACCTCCAGGGATTGGTTTTGGAGCATGTCGGAAGGTCTTGGTCTCTGGGTCGTTTGTATGACCCTTGGGGAGCGACAAGTGGAGCTTCACAGAGCTCTATCTTGAATTTCGCTTCCTCTTTTTCGTCTTGTTTGCGAAAGTTTTCTATTAGACCTTTCATATGGGTCAGTAATTGGTCCATTTTGTTTAATAGAGGGGTAGAGGGTGAAGATGTCGATGTTAATGGCTCTAGAGCCGGCACAGACGGAAGCAATTCCAACATGACATTATCCACCTCTTCCCGTGGGGGCTTCTTGCCCTCCGTCCCAAGGGCTACCTGGCCGCAGGGAGGTGTGAATCGTGCCTGGGGCACCACTATTTCCTTACTTGCTTTCGGGAATAGTAGGCTACGCATCCTATCATTAGGTAGGTATGATCCCGGAGAGATATTCTGGAATCCTATCACCCAGTTGCGTAGTTTGTTACGAGCTGCATCCCTAGACTCCATCGACTTGGGATTCTCGAAACCCTCGGACATTAAGGTCCGACATACATTGCAAACTTGAGGGTTCCAATAATGCAGGGATTCAGAAATAATATTGCAGGGGGCATGAAACCTGCATGTATTATGACCATAAAAGTACTTACTCTTGATATTGCTGAAGACTGCAACACATGTCATCTAGGGTTCCTCCTGTAAAGAAAGGAAAGCAGAATGAGTATACAATTGATTATCTCACTGATAAGCAATATGTAAAAGTCATCTTTTAAATCAAATAGCTTAGGATAGTAAGCTAGAAAGGGATAGTGGGAGACACATACTTGTGTATCCCTTGCAAGCAAATGCTGTTACCTCCCCTCAGTATTAACTATAAGGAGATTCCTCTATCAAGGAACTCTAACGAAGGGGTTCTAACCCCTAGGAGTAGAAAAGTGTACAAGTCATTGCCCCTTTTTATTCTTTAACACTGTGGGGTAAGGATGACTGATTTCTAATCAGAGTATTGAAGGAATTCTATTCTTTCAATATAGGAACGGTCTCAGCAGAAGCCCGCACAAGGGTACCCAAAATATGTTAGAAACTAACTACTGTATAATCATACTATAGTTTTCTGTTTGCAGTATACACTATATTGCAAAATACTGACCACTGTATAATTATATATAATGTAGTTCAGCCAGTGTGCTGTCATTGTGGTGAGCATCTGACAGCACGGTCCAGCCGGCATGACGCCGACTGGACTAGGAAATATAAAAGACATATATTTGTGTATCCTACCCAGCCCATTTGCTGTGACCTTCCCTTACAATATTAAAATCATAGAGTGTCCTGATCAGGGAAACTCAAGGATAAGGGTTCTAACCTTATAGGGTTAGAAGTGTAATACCACCAGCCCTTTAAATTATTTAATATTATTGTAGGGTAATATGAAAACATTTCTAATCAGAATATTGAAGAAATTCTATTCTTTCAATATAGGATTGGTCTCAGAAAACACCCGGGCAAGGATACCCAAGATATATTGGAAAACAACTACTAGTATAATATATACAATAATTTTTATGAATAGAACTTACCTGGCAGTTATATATATATAGCTGAGTCTCCGACTGCGGCAGAATTTAATCGAAAATCGCGGCAACCGCCTTGTGGTGGTTGTGTGGTTAGATGGTTAACAACCCTTACAGGGTGGTACTTGGAATCATTCCGTTTTCTGTTCCTTAGATTATCTCTGCCGGCCGGATCGACAACATCGTTGGTCCGCCTTTCAGAGTTTTTCGGATCGCTTTCCCTTCATCGCCTTTTTGGACTTCGTTTTTGGTGAAGTACACTGAGTTGGGATTTGGCAACCGTGTTGTTTTTGTTTTTTTTTTGTCTTTTTTCCTTTATTATCATAAGTGAGAAAATTCAGTATCGTGTTTGTGCGAATGATATTTGCAAGGTGAGGTTGCCGAAAATTTCGGTTGACCCTCACACTATCTGTATGGGTTGCAGGGGGTTTGAATGTGCTTTAGATAATAAGTGCAAGGAATGCGAGGTTTTAAGTGATGATGATTGGTTAGCTATGAAGCGCTATGTGCGCAAACTTGAGATTGATAGAGTTAGAAGAGCTAAATCAAAGTCAAAGTCTGCTAGTGAACCTAGCTTAGATTTATCTATTGACCCTTTGCTTGTAACCCCTTTGGAAGGTATTCCTTCCCCAAATGTAGTGACTCCTGCCCCTTCTACAGGATCTGTGCCTACGGATGACCCTGGGTATGCTAAATTAGCTGCTGAATTGGAGGCCATTAAAGCACAGTTGGAGGCCTTTAAAGGTATGGGTGTAGGTGAAATTAGTGCTTGTGAAAGTGCAGTGGAGGTGGCGACTGATCGAATCTGTCATACCCCTAGGTCTAGACCTCTACCAAGCTCCCAGGACCAAGGGAGAAGGTACGTCGAAAGCCGAAAGGGGGTGAGAGGTGCTTATCCTCGGTCAGTCGTCGCCTCAGACAGTCCTGTTGCGATCTCCCAGGCTGCTCTTGACCGCCGTAGGAAAGGCGTGTCGGATTCGTCTGTGTCTTCGCCTGATCGTTCTCCCAGACGTAATTGGCGTTACGAATCAAGACCAATGAAGAGAGGGTGGAACCGGGACGTGCAGTCTCGCTCTCCCGGTTCGAGTAGCAGAGACCCGGATCCTTCGGAAGACGATTTCGATGTTCCTGTTAAAAGGGCAAAACAGAGAGTCCTTAGCCCAGTTAATCCTGCTAGACTCCCTGCTTCTTCTGCCAGCGCTCCCAGTCAGGCCGTACGACAACTGCCGTCTTCGGCACCGCGAGAGCCAGAGGAGGTTGCTAAAGCTTTCATGGTTGTTATGCAGGAACAACTTTCATCGTTAGTTAAAGCTTTCAGCCACCCTTCTCAGTCCGTCAGACGTAAGGACGTCTCTTTGCCTGTTAAGAGATCTTCTTCTAAGAGAGATTTTAGTATCTCTCCCAAGAAACCTCTGCGCACTTCGTCGGCCGTACGACAACGCACACCCTCTTCATCGGCACGCTGCCAGGAATTTCCTTCCCCCCTCTCCCGGCGCCAGGACGATACTGTCTCTCGTTCTCGGCGCCGTTACGATTCCGTTTCCCTTTCGAAACGCCTGGACGTTACTGGCCTCGTTTCTTAGGAAACAGGATGAATGCAGTCTGCATTTTCAAGGCGACGGCAGCCTGCATCTTCAGGACGCTTCCGTTTCTCGTCATCGTGACGATACTGCCTCTCGTCATCGTGACGATACCGCTTCTCGTCATCGTGACGATACCGCTTCTCGCCGACTGGATGTTAGCGGCGCTCGGCGCCAGGATTCAAACAGCTCTCGCTGCCAGACTGCTGACACCCCAACTCTTCGGGATGTTATCCTTGAGCAGGACCTCGAAGATATTTCGGAAGAGGAAGAAAAACCTGCCGACTCTTCTAGCGATTACAAGGTTCTTTCTCGCTCTCTTTTGGAACTTTATGGGGAGGAATTTCAACCTTCGGCCCCTCGTTCTCCTCAGTCTCAATTTACCAGGAAGAAAGCTACTAAGTCTTCGGCCTTCATCAAAATGAAACTTTCAATTTCGGCCAGGAAAGCTCTCGCTAAAGTGGATGATTGGATGAAGGAATGGAGACAAGCTGTCAAGACCACCTTTTCTTTTCCACCGTCTTGGCTCGCTTCCAAGGCCGGTATGTGGTATGAGACAAGGGAACCTTTCGGGTTAGGAGTGCCTTCCTCCTCCCAAGGTGACTTCTCGGCTCTTGTGGACTCGGCAAGAAGGCATGCTTTAAACTCTGCCAAGGTGATGTGGTCCATGTCGGAGCTTGATCACCTCGTCAAGGGAATTTTCAGGGTTTTCGAGGTTTTCAGCTTCCTGGACTGGTCTCTCGGGACTCTGGCCAGGAAGTCTGAACTTCTGGAGGACACAAAGGACCTGACGAGTATCATGTCCTGCATGGACAAAGCTCTAAGGGATGGAGCTAATGAATTGGCTTCCCTTTTCTCAGCAGGGGTCTTAAAGAAGAGGGCCCTTTTGTGCTCCTTCACCTCTAGATCTGTGACTGTTGCCCAGAGGTCGGAGCTACTTTACGCCCCTTTTTCACGTCATCTTTTTCCTGAAGCTCTGGTCAGAGATATCTCCCTTTCTCTGGCTCAGAAGGCTACTCAGGACCTTTTGTCTCGGTCGGCTAGAAAGACCTTACCTGTTGCTCCTGCTCCTCTGAAGAAGGAGGAGAAGTAGTTTCAACAGCCCTTTCGGGGCAGGATCTCCTCGAGAGCGGATTTTAGGGGGAGAAGACAAGAGTCAGGGCCAAGGACCAGCAGGGGTGCGTTTAGGCCCCGGTCCAAAAAATGAGATGGAAATCCTCCAGACACCAGTAGGGGCAAGACTGTCTCGTTTTTGGCAGTCTTGGGAAAGGAGAGGGGCGGACACCTGGTCCCTCTCAGTCGTCAAGGAAGGTTACAAGATCCCCTTTTTAAAGAAACCACCTCTCTCAGACTCTCCCCTAGCCTTAGTGGCTCAGTACACCGACGTGGGGAAGCGAGAGGCTCTTCTGGAGCTAGTCGACCAGATGTTGGTCAAGGGAGCAATAGAGCCAGTTCAAGACCTCGCCTCCCAAGGCTTTTACAATCGCCTGTTTCTGGTTCCCAAGAACTCGGGTGGATGGAGACCAGTCCTAGATGTCAGCTCTCTGAACGCCTTTGTGGAGAAAACAAAGTTCTCCATGGAGACGACTCAGTCAGTGCTGGCTGCAGTTCGTCCAGGAGACTGGATGGTTTCTCTCGACCTGCAGGACGCTTATTTTCACGTCCCCATTCATCCGTCTTCGAGGAGATATCTGAGGTTTGTGTTCCAGGGCAAGTGCTTCCAGTTCAGGGCACTTTGCTTCGGTCTCAGCACAGCTCCCCAAGTTTTCACCAGACTAATGGCGAATGTGGCAGGCTGGTTACACCAGGAGGGGATAAGGGTCTCCTTCTATCTAGACGACTGGCTGATCCGGTCACAGTCGAAAGAGAAATGTCTGGAGGACCTAATGAAAACTTATACGATCACTCAGGACCTGGGACTCATCATCAACTGGGGGAAGTCTCAGACCGAGCCGAATCAGACTATTCTCTATTTGGGGATAGTTCTGAATTCAGTTCTTTTTCAGGCTTCTCCCTCCCAGGAGAGGCAGACCAGGTGCCTGGACAGAGTCAAAGACTTTTTGAGGAAGCAGGAATGCTCAGCGAAGGAGTGGATGAGTCTGCTGGGAACTCTATCCTCCCTGGAGCAGTTTGTCCCTTTGGGGAGACTGCACCTAAGGCCTCTGCAACACTTCCTCGCAAAGGTTTGGAACAGAAAGATCCAGGACACTTTTTCTTTTCCCATTCCGACAGAGATCAAGGATCTTTTAATGTGGTGGCTGGACCCAGCTCTGTTGGGAAAAGGGATCTCCTTGTTCAAGAAGAACCCCGACCTAGTGTTATTCTCAGACGCGTCCGAGTCAGGCTGGGGAGCAACACTAGGGAACAAAGAGGTCTCAGGTATTTGGGAAGGGAGTCAGGTCAGTTGGCATATCAACAGGAAGGAATTGATGGCCATTTTGTTAGGGCTCAAGGCCTTCAAAACCTCGGTGTCGGGAAAGACAGTGGAGATCAATTCCGACAACACCACAGCTCTCGCGTACATAAGGAAGCAAGGGGGAACTCACTCCCTCTCTCTGTTCTCAACTGCGAGAGAGCTTCTCCTCTGGGCGAACGAGAACGAGACCCAGTTGTTGACAAGGTTTGTTCAAGGGCAGAGAAACATCAGGGCAGACATGCTCAGCAGGAGGGGACAGGTCCTTCCTACAGAGTGGACTCTCAACCCGCATGTCTGTCGGAGCCTCTGGAAGTTGTGGGGCAGACCAGTAATAGACCTTTTCGCCTCCGGTCTAAACAAGAGGATCCCCAACTACTGCTCCCTAGTCCCGGACGAGGAAGCTGTTGCAGTGGACGCCTTCTTGATGGATTGGACGGGGCTGGACATGTATGCCTTTCCCCCGTTCAAGATCATCAATCTGGTTGTCAGGAAGTTCGCTCTCCTCGATTCGGGACGAATGATCATAGTGGCTCCATTCTGGCCTACGAGGGAATGGTTCACCGAAATGGTAGGGTTGCTGATGGACTTTCCAAGAAGACTCCCGGCAAGTCCAGATCTTCTCAGACAACCCCACTTCGAGAGATTTCACCAAAACCCCCTCGCTCTCAATCTGACTGCCTTCAGACTGTCGAGAAGCTCGTTAGATCTCGAGGCTTTTCGGCGCAAGCGGCGAAAGCTATTGCCAGGGCAAGGAGGATCTCTTCACAAAGAGTCTACCAGTCAAAGTGGGAGACCTTTAGAGCTTGGTGCAGGAGGCGCAAGGTTTCCTCGTCCTCTACCTCTCTAAGCCAGATTGCAGACTTTCTTTTGTACCTCAGGCAGGATGCTAAGCTGGCTGTATCTACCATTAAAGGATACAGGAGCATGCTCTCAACCGTCTTTAGGCATAGAGGCTTAGAGTTATCTCAGAATAAGGACTTGCAGGACCTCATTAGTTCTTTTGAGACAACGAAGTAGGTGCACTTAAGACCCCCTTCTTGGAACCTGGATGTGGTGCTTAAGTTTTTGTGCTCCAGGAAGTTTGAGCCTATCTCGCAAGCTTCTCTGCGAGATGTGACTAAGAAAACCCTCTTCCTTTTGTCTCTAGCGACTGCCAGGAGGATCAGCGAGGTCCAGGCAATCGAGAAGCGTGTAGGCTTCACCCTAAATGGAGCGGTTTGTTCCTTGAGGTTCGACTTTCTCGCCAAGAATGAGAACCCTTCGAAACCCTGGCCTAGGACTTTTGAAGTCCCTAACCTCACGAATCTAGTAGGTCAGGAACAGGAAAGCCTCCTCTGCCCGGTTAGGGCTCTCAAGGCTTATTTGGCCCACACTAAGAGCGTGAGGGGTGCTTCCAACTCCTTATGGTGTTCGGTGAAGGATCCTCAAAAACCCGTCAAAGAACGCTTTGTCCTTTTTCCTGAGGGAAACTATTAGGGAAGCCCACCTCTTTTGTGAGGAAGAAAACTTCGCCCTGTTAAAAGTACGGGCTCACGAAGTAAGGGCCATTGCTGCTTCGCTGGCATACCGGAAAAATATCTCAGTTAAGCAGATCATGGACGCAACGTTCTGGAGGAGCAACTCTGTCTTCGCTTCTCATTACCTCAGAGAGGTAAGAGTGGACTATGACAAGTGTTATACCTTGGACCCATACGTAGCTGCGGCTTCTGTATTAGGCAAAGGAGTTACTACCCCCACTCAACCTTAGTTTATGTACTTGTATATGGGTTTGTGTTTTTTATGGTTATCTGAGGTCCTCGTCCTGTGGTACGGTTCCCTCAGTCCAGATAGATAGTTTATATCTATTTCTGCAAGGTTAGATGGTTAGCTTTAGTAAGGTTGCAGGTTTTTTATATGGGAAGGTAGTTTTTCTGAAGTCTAGTCAAGTTGTTGGTCCTACCCCTTTGACAGACTCGATTGAGTTGTTTGCAGCGTAGCAGGTCTACTCCTGGCTGAACACTCCTAAGGGAAAGCGACTCTAGAGGCAGTTACCTTTGAAGTCAGCTACCTTAGCAGGTAAGGAATCAAGGTGTTTGTTCTCCTACAACTCTTTTGTTGTTTCCCCAACTATGTTTTTTCTGTCTGTTTCCCTCCTCCAAATGTGTGAATCAGCTATATATATATAACTGCCAGGTAAGTTCTATTCATAAAAATGGAGTTTTTATGATAAAACAAAGTTTTATGAATACTTACCTGGCAGTTATATATATATTTTAAAGCCCACCCACCTCCCCTCAGGAGACAGGTCGGGCAAAGATTATCTGAGGAACAGAAAACGGGAATGATTCCAAGTACCACCCTGTAAGGGTTGTTAACCATCTAACCACACAACCACCACAAGGCGGTTGCCGCGATTTTCGATTAAATTCTGCCGCAGTCGGAGACTCAGCTATATATATAAAACTGCCAGGTAAGTATTCATAAAACTTTGTTTTATCATAAAAACTCCATTTTTCTATCTGCAGTGTATCCTATACTGCAAATATACTGACTACCTGTATAAACATATACTGTAATTCAGTCGGCATAGCTAGTCCCTGCTAGCGCAGCCAGCATGCTAGCTAAAAGAGAGAGAGACAGCATGGAGTGAAGGCTGCCTTATTACTGTGTATGTATACACTAATTAGGAATGTAAATATCTAATTTACTGCCTTCTCCAGAAAAAAGGTTCAAATAGAAGGGGAGAATGTTACATTCAGGCTTCCATCCAGCCAGCAAGGTCTGGCCAGCACATAGCCGGCAGGCTAGCATCCGGCAGCACTTGTACAGTCGGCATAATGCCGGCTGAGTCAGCATCTATCTGTGCCGGTCTAATACCCCAGCAACAGAACTTGTGGCCAGCAGTCCAAGGGAGGACTGTAGAACCTTGGTGACAGAAGGGACTTCCCACCAACAGCTATCATGGCTGCCAGCGGCGACAGATGACATGGCTGCCAGCAGCCTACATAGCCGCCAGCAGCCGTCATAGCCGCCAACAGTTTGTATAAAACATGGCCGCCGGCAGTTGTCATGGTTGCCAGCAGCCGGCATAGCCGCAGGCAGTCGGACAATAGATGTAGAGTAGGAGTCTGGCCGGCCCCCGCAATCCACCGGCAACGGTGAGATTGCAGGACAACAGCTCAAAGAAAAACAATGGGTCGGCTATCACAAAAGAACAGAGGGGGAGGGAAAAGGGTCCTGTATGAGGTGTGGAAGGAGCCGGCAAGGTTGCTGGTCCTACACACCTCTAAGAAACTGTTTCAGTATCGGCGCCATCCTAGGCAGCAGGAGAATTCCATTCTCCAACCTAGGGTCTGCTAATACAGTTAAGGGGACGGCAGCAGTGCCGCCTCCTCTCAACAAGGGAGAAACAGAGTTCCAGTGCCGGCACCATCCTAGGCCTCAGAAGAATGACTATTCTTCAGCCTAGGGTCTGCGAGCACAGGACTAGTCTACTAGACCACAGGGAGAAGGTGGCGGCATCATACAACCACTTCAGGAGCGGCCTAGGAAGGGCTAGCCTCCTATGTCGGCAGCCTAGCCAGCAGGGGAATGACTATTCACCCTACTGCCGACTGTCAGCACAAGACTAAATACTCTGAGGTTCTGACCAAATCCCAAGACCTGCTATCTGCGGTTAAGGGAAGGGACAGAAAACCCTAGGCTAGTCATGCCTGAATGAAAACTCGAGGCACGACCCACTAGGGTTGTAGCCTAAGGCTACACTCAGAGGGAAAGAGAGATTACCCTTAAATCTCCACTAGAGACGAGCATCGGTTTATACAATAATTCTAGCAGATATCTATCTCCGTTTGAATTGATAAACCAATACACGAGGGTAACCGGGGAAATGTCGAAAGTATACTATATCGTCTAGGTTAGGTTACCCAGGCAAGACGAGATATTGGTTACCTAAATCACCGAAACTCTGACATCGACATAGAAAAAGGAAAATTATGCATATAAATCTCTTTACAAGTATAAAATGCCTAAATAGCTTTCATAATTAATGCTATTTAAACCGGGAATGTCGTTCTACTAACTAAATAACACATGCCTAACGAACGACAGCGCCCATGGCGCCTCCGGTAACAGGCCTAGCTCCTAATCACAATAAATTACTCTGATTTCATTGAGACAGGAGCTAAATTACACACATTGTAAAGAATCAATACTCAACTTTCCAGAGGCAAAAGAAGCTGGAGATTGCCTAATAATTCTTGAAAATCGATCGAAAAGGTCAGATCAACAGGGAACACCACCATGCATAATTGCTACAGAATTAGGAATGTCCGCCATCTTGGATATGGCGCTGTTGTGATACTCAATAGTAGTATGGGAACTAGGGTAACCTTGATACGGCTCCCCTTCTAATTCTGCCACTTTCCCCCTCGAAGCGCAAACACTATTTTGGGCGCAGATTGCTATGTGGCGTGTCAAGAATACATCCACTGATATTATGCGATATCCTTGAGAAATTTTTAAGGATATTCATGCCAGGAGTTAGAATTCTGGAGACCTAAAGGTAAAATTCTCTGGGAATATCACTGTAGTACATATATCCCTTAAGAAGCTACTAATAGGAACGTCCATCAGGACGACATGGCTTGAGCCCAAAAATATTTCCAGCCATTCTACCTAGGAAGGAATGTTCAGCCTACAAGTAAAGTACCCAAGAAGACCAGCATTTAACTATCTCCATCAACCTGAGGAATGAGTAGTTTTGCTTTCAATTTTGAATGAAAAATTATTTTAGTACAGTAATAAAAAAAAAATTTCAAGTAAAAGATGAGAATTTAAAACTTGTTTATTTAAGTGTTCTACATAGAAACATTTGAAGTATTTAACAGAAATTTTGTTCTAATGCTAAAACTAGGCTTTAACTTAATCAGAGAATTTATTAAAGTCTTGTAAGATATACTAACTTGAATTTTACCTAATTTCTTATAAATATAAAGGAATAGATTGGTATCTTAACCTAAGTAATAAAGGTTTTACTCTACCTTGGAAAATATCTGGTAAAATACCATGTACAGACAAAAACAGGTAATTAAATGTTACAAAATATCTTCTGGATGACATGTGCCTAATGAATCAAAGAAATATTTAAAGTATGACAAATTCGTAGATAATTTGTATTTTTCTCAACTATACAAACCTTAGCTATTTAATAGGGGTATTACTTTCGGCGTAGCTGAAATGACGAGCCACTAAAATTTAACGAGGGTTTATACTACCCACACCACTAGTTATTGGGGGTAGGGGAGGGTAGCTTGCTACCCCCCCCCCCTCACATACACACCTGTGCTTGGGCAAGTTTGATTAAATAGCTAAGGTTTGTATAGTTAGGAAAAATACAAATTATTTACGAATTTGTCATTTGTTCCGTAACTGACATACAAACCACGCTATTTAATAGGGGTGACTCACCCATTAGGAAGGGTGGACGTCCCAGCCAGTACTGGCTTTTTGGCTTTGCCCGGGGACTCGTTATTTGAGTGTGTCAGCACCCAAGAAACAAGGAGTCCCTGCACCTCACTAGAACCTTGCTACGCAAGGACTGCGGCCTACGCAAGCTGTGTGTGAAGGCATAAGGAAGTGTGACTCGTCCTAGGAAGTTGATCTGAAGTTCTTTAGATGGAAACTTGTAGACTAGGACTCTCCCAATACCACCTCGTCAGGGTATGGGGATGTGACAGTATTAACTTAATACTAGGAACACAAGGAAACATGGTTTACCTGCAGTGGTTTGAGGTCAGCTATGCAGAGAACCCACGATGCTGCTTTCCCCAAGAGAGGGGATGATGAAGAAAAGAATAAGGGCCAGTCAAACCTTTTCATTCATGCAGACTAAAACCGGGTAACAATGCCCTCAACTTTCTGCTACTTGTCCAATAAGGAGCTTGAGGTTTTAAACCAGCTGTTGTGCAGCTACCACAGGGCCGATAGAGAACGTATCAAGTTTCCTGTGGGTCACGTCTTGCAGGTAGTGGGCTGTGAAGGTTGTCTGACGCTTCCACACCCCAGCTTGAAGGACCTGCGTCACTGAAAAATTCTTTTTGAAGGCCAGGGACGCAGCTACGCCCCTGACATCATGTGCTCTAGGGCGACGTGACGGAGGAGGATCTGGATTCAGGGCCAGATGAATCACCCTACGAATCCATGCAGAGATGGTGTTCTTAGTGACACTCCTCTTAGTCCTCCCTGTGCTAACGAATAAAGCTGGCACATGAGGACGAACTGCAGCTGTTCTTTTAAGATAGAGCCTCCAACTCCTTACTAGGCACAGTAGGAGATGGTCTGGGTCATCTGTTACGGAACGGAGACTAGAAATCCAGAAGGAGTCGAACCGAGGATCCGCAACTCCCGGATTCTGAGTCTTAGCAATAAGCTTGGGAACAAATCTGAATGTTATCTCCCCCCATCCCCTTGAATGGGCGATGACACACGAGAGATCATGAAGTTCGCTAACACGCTTGGCCGAAGCCAAAGCTGGTAGGAACACCGTCTTCCAAGTTAGGTGGCGATCTGAAGCCTGGCGTAATGGTTCATAGGGAGGTCTCTTAAGAGACCTGAGAACTCGAACCACGTTCCATGGAGGTCTCACTTCCGACTGAGGGCAGGTAAGTTCATAACTTTGTATGAGTAGGGAACGTTCCAGCGAAGAAGAAATGTCCATTCCTTTCAGCCTGAAAGCTAGACTTAAGGCTGAGCGATAGCCTTTCACTGCCGAGACTGAAAGGCGCATTTCTTCCCGCAAATACACGAGGAACTCCGCTATTGTTGGAATAGTGGCATCGAGTGGAGAGATACCCCTTCCACGACACCAACCACAGAAGACTTTCCACTTTGCCTGGTAGACAGTTGCGGATGACTTTCGCAGATGTCCAGACATCCTGACCGCAACTTGTTGCGAAAATCCTCTCTCAGCGAGGAGATGCTGGATAGTCTCCAGGTGTGAAGTCGTAGCAAAGCTACGGCTTTGTGAAAGATGTTGGCATTTGGTTGTCTGAGTAGATTGTGCTGTGGAGGGAGCTCTCTCGGTAGCTCCGTTAGGAGTTGCATTAGGTCCGGAAACCATTCCACGTGATGCCATAGCGTAGCTATAAAGGATCATCGAAAGATTGACCGATGTTCTGGTCTGGTTGAGCACCCTCCTCATCAGACAGAACGGGGGAAAGGCGTAAACGTCGATGTTGTCCCACTGTTGTTGGAAGGCATCTTGCCAGAGAGCCTTGGGGTCTGGGACTGGGGAGCAGTACAGGGAAGCTTTTAGTCCAGAGCTGTTGCGAACAGATCCACAGTCGGAGAACCCCACAAAGTCAGGACTTTGTTGGCTACCAGATGATCCAAAGACCACTCGGTACTCACTATCTGAGACGCTCTGCTCAGATTGTCGGCGAGCACATTCCTTTTGCCTGGAATGATACGTGCCGATAGCGGAATCGAGTGGACTTCGGCCCATCTCAGTATCTCTACTGCAAGATGGGATAGCTGCTTCGAAAAGGTACCTCCTTGTTTATTGATGTAAGCCACTACTGTGGTGTTGTCGCTCATCACCACCACAGAGTGACCCGCCAGGTATTGTTGGAACTGTTGAAGGGCTAGAAAGACGGCCTTCATCTCTAGAAGATTTAAATGGAGGTACTTTTCTGATTCTGACCACAGGCCTGAGCTTGTATGGTGCAGTACGTGGGCCCCCCACCCTTTCTTTGAGGCGTCCGAAAACAGCATCAAATCCAGGGGGAAGACGAGAAGATCCACTCCTCTTCGTAGGTTCTCGTCTGTCACCCACCACTGGAGGTCCGTCCGTTCCGCAGGTCCCATAGGGATCAGGATGTCTGGGGAATCGTAACCTTGATTCCACCAGGACTTGAGTCGCCACTGGAGGGATCTCACCCTGAGGCGACCGTTGGGAACTAGACGAGCCAATGATGAAAGGCGACCGAGGAGACGTAACCACGATTGGGCTGGAAGTTCTTCTCGTCTGAGAAAAGGGCTTGCAACCTTCCTCAGCCTTGCTATCCTGTCGTCTGATGGGAAGGCTTTGTGGAGATTGGTGTCTATAACCATGCCTAGATATACCAGTCTTTGAGTGGGAAGCAGAGAGGACTTCTCGAGATTTACCATGATCCCCAGAAGTTTGTCCTGGTGTTGAAGAAGGGATGACACCGAGTCTGCTAGGATCAGCCAGTCGTCCAGATAATGGAGGAGATGGATGCCGATCCTGTGTGCCCACGAAGATATTAGGGTGAACACTGGTGAAATCCTGTGGTGCTGTGGAGAGACCGAAACACAGCACCTTGAACTGGTACTCCTTGTTGTCTTGGTTGAATCTTAAGTACTTCCTTGAAGACGGATGGACTGGGATCTGGAAGTATGCGTCCTTCAGATCCAGTGTACACATGAAGTCTTGCGGTCTCACTGCTAGTCTGACCGTGTCTGCGGTCTCCGGTCTCCATGCTGAACGGAGTTTGTTTGACAAACTTGTTCAGACCTGAGAGGTCGATGACTGGTCTCCAGCCTCCAGACGCCTTCTTTACAAGAAAGAGTCAACTGAAGAAGCCTGGGAACCCGTCGAGGACCTCTTGGAGAGCGCCCTTCTTCAACAGGGTCTGGAATTCTGCCCGAAGGGCTTGCCCCCTTGCTGATCCCATGGCAAGGGAGCTCAATGATACTGGATTCGTCGTCAGAGGTGGTAAGATGTTGTGAACGGGACGCGATATCCCTGACTGATTACGGAAATCGTCCAGGAATCGGCCCCGAGTTGCTGCCACCTGTCTGCGTAACTTTGTAGACATCCCCTCACTGGTGGAAGTGCAGGGGGACTGCCAATCCTAGCGTTTGCGGCCTCGGCTGCTCCCTCTAGGATTCTTACCTCCTCTACAGTAGAGGACTTTTTGCCTTTCCTGTCCTTGGCAGGAAAGGGCTTAGACGCCACTGTCTTCGCTGCTGCTGTCAGTTTCGTGGTCTTGGTCGGACGGGACTGCTGGGGTGCTGGAGGCTTATAGGGCTTAGATGACAAAGCCCTATGAAGGAGGGAGTCTTGGTGGGACTTCCTCCACCTCTCAGTGGCCTGTTCCACATCCTTAGGCTCAAACAATTTCGTTCCTTCTAAGGAAGAATGCCTGAGCCTATTTATCTCGGTGCTAGGGACCTTCTGATGGAACCTGTCAGCCACCGCATCCCGACATTTCAGGATGGTGTTCGTCCACAAGTTCGAGACTGTGGGCCAGAAACTCGATCGTGCGAGTGCCTGAGAGGAGGAACGTCTCCATAGCTTTCCTGGTACGTTCTTTGGAGAAGTCCTCCGAGCGTATCAGGATACCTAAGTTCCCTAACCAGATATCCAGCCACGAAGTGTCTTGCATAGCACACTTCGCAACCTTCTCCTGGTTAAGGATCTCGGTTGTCGAGAATGAGACCTGCCGGTTGGAGTGTCTCTCAAGAGGGACTCCCCTGGTAAGCTCTTCCAGCGAATGGTGGAGGGGAAGAGCTAAACAAGGCTCCTCCAAGATCTCGAACTACCTCCTTTGTTGTACGCGAGGAGGTGGAAGAAGCTTGTTGCCGGCACTGGAACGGTTGGAGGAGGACAACTCAGAGAGTTGAACAGCGATCTTGTCCCTGGTACTCTTAACCCCCTGAGACCAGGGCAGGGCTGCACTGGTCTTAGGAGGTTTTTGAGTGCCAAATACGCGGTCCAAGACCGTGTCTTTGTCCTCTCGAGGGGGGATCTCTGGGTCAGCAAACCCATTGAGAGCCCTCATAAGAGTCAGAACCTGCCAAAATACGTGCTCTGACTCTTATAGTTCTCCTCCGGATGTTGGACTTGCAGCGAAGTCTCCTGTCCCCAAAGGCTCTTCTTGGGGAGATTCGCGGACGTTCTCAAAGTGGCTAGCTGGCTCCGTCCTAAGTCTTGTCGAGGATTTTGGTACTGTCTTCGAGTCCTTCGACTCCTTTCTGGGAAGGATGTAGGACTCAAACATAGACGGTGGAAAGTTCCCTTCAACCCCTACCCAAGAAGACTTTCCAACGCGAGGTGGGGTTTCCCTCACTGGTGCGATAGGGGAACGTCTCACCTCACGTGACTCCCCTGATGACGGGAAGTCCTTATCCGACAGGGAGGGAGAAAAAGTCTGGGGGGGGGTGAAGGAACCTGCCTCAAAGGCTTGCGAGGAGTCAACTTAGTTCTCGGAGAAGTTACCGCGTCCGAAACTCCTCTTTTTCTCTTCAGAGGGGTAGAAACAGCCAAGGATCTGTAACCTAACTCAAGAGAGAACAGGCTTGAAAGCCTGGACAACTGCTCTGATTAGCGCACTGAATCATGGCTGTCGACTGACAGACGAGCTGTCAGACACTCCCTCTGGAGGGACAGGGATCGACGGATCCCTGGGAGGAGTTTCCATAGGGGGGTTTGCCTGAAAAGAAGAAAAAGGGATCTTGGACCGCTGATATGCGCTTGCGGGGAGGGGATGGCGACCTTGCCGTGCGTTGTCCAGCAGCCTCGCGCGTGAGAGGGTATTGACGCTCGCGCGATGGAGAATACCCGGGGCCGCACGCGGGAGATTGGTGGCGCGCGGGAGACTGCTGATGCACGTGCGTGCGCGCGATTGCAAAGGCGCGCAGAAGGGTAATGGGGCGTAGGAGCGCGCGCGGGAGACTGTGGGCACACAGGAGAGCACACAGGAGACTGATCGCGCACGCGCGGGTAAGTGTTCGCGCCGGATCAGGTTGTTGGACACGCAGGCGTGGGGGCGAGAGTTCGCGCGGCCCAGTAGATGTCGTAGGGCACCCGCGCGCAGGAGAGATACCCCTGGCGCGCGGGCGCGCAGTTGGAGCCTGTGCGCGTGTCAGGATGGCGGGGCGCAACTGCAGGAAAGAATGGGCGCGCGCGCGCATATCCTCGTGGGAGCGAGAAGGTGACTGTGCGTGACTGCGCAATGGCGAGCGCTGACGCGCTGGAGACAGCAGTTGACGCGTTGGCGAGCGCTGGCGCATAGGAGAAGTCTTCTTTGACTTCCCAACAGCGCCCAGATCCGAAGATCGTGGGCGCGCAGGAGAGATCGCTGTGTGTGGGCGCTGGCGCGGGAGAGTGCTGGCGCGCAGGAGAGTGCTGGCGCGCAGGAGGTTGCTGGCGCGCAGGTGGTTGCTGGTGCGCAGGAGGTTGATGGCGCGCAGTGGCGCACTGACGAGCAGGTGAGCGCTGGCGCGCTACCTCAGCAAAGCCTGGCGCGCAGGAGAATGTTAGCGCGCATGCTCATCATTAGCATGGCACGTAAGGGACGTATGCGCGCGATGGCGCATACGCCCTTGATGCCCCGTAATAGGGTTCGATGCCTGACGAGCATGCAAGTCAGGTTTTGTAGGCGCGTAACACGCATCAGCTCTCAGGAACGGCGACAGCAGGTCTGTCGGGTGGAAGGTCGACGTGTCCTTTGAAAAGACGACCTTCCACCGAAGGGGATCGCGAACAATCCGCTGAGAGCTCCAGGACCATAGCAGCAACAGTCGGCGAACGCTGACGAGGCTCCTCTGCGGCGGACTGCAACGGAGATGGTGAACCAAAGAGGCGCCTCCTCACCGCAGGTGAAGGAAGGCCTCTTTGGCGAAGAGGAAGGCGAGCCTTGCGACGGATATGCCCTCTGGGGGCCGTTGGATCAGCAAGCTGACCTAATGCAGTCCTCCGAAGAAGAGTCTCTGTAAGTGAACTCCCCCGAGGGGGAGCAACACCAGCAGGAGAGACTGTTGGACTTAGTTTCTCCCTCGTTGGTTGAGCAGGGACGGGAGAAACTAAGCCTTCAGCAGCTGCGGGATTTGAAGAGGCAGAGGTAATAGGAGATACCGCATTGGATACCTCTGTCACCACAACATCGACAATCGACAGAGGATCAACCTCTGCCAAAGTCGGCGATTGCTTGACAGCGGCACCCAATCGGATGTAGTCAAGCAATGCTTCCTTGGAGGGCGAACCCTCAAGCCCCAAGGAAGACCAAAGCTGCAATAGATGGGTTAATGACACATCCTCCCCCGGGGGGAGAGGTGGAGCTGCCTCGCCAGGGGATGCAACGCCATCTCTCGAACCTTGAGCTTGGAAAACAGAACCATGGTCTACACTACCACTCGACAGTCTCTCGAAAGAGACCAATCGAGTGGGAGCTTCGGAGGAGGTTTGGGCAACGGAAGAAGAGTTCTTGGGTTTTTCTCCTTCCAAAGAAACCTTCGAAGGAGAAAGATCCCGCCTGGACTTCTTACGTCGCCAAGAAAACCTCTCCCACTGGGAGGTAGACCACTCCCTACACTTACCACACTTGTTATTACTGTCACTAGCGGTGTGGGTAGTAAACCCTCATTAAATTTTAATGGCTCGTCATTTCAGCTACGCCGAAAGTAATACCCCTATTAAATAGCGTGGTTTGTATGTCAGTTACGGAACAAATACATTTTTACATTTATTTACTGAAACTTTCAGCTGCATAAAGAAGTTTATTAGGTTCATCTAATATTCAAGATGTTCAAGTTTAGTTTTTCTGGCTGTTAATCATTAGTAAACCTCCTAATAATGGATTAATATAAAAAATACTATATTGTTTAGCACTAATTACAGAAACATATCTGAACTGCTTGATTACAGATGAACATGTACAAGCTCTTAGAAAGTGAGCCAAACATTTTTTTCTAATGCAGTCATAAAAACAAATCATATCTAGGAAGAGTGCTTTAAAGTATTCTACATACATTCATAAGATTAACCAGTTTATGCTATAATAAAGAATCATCAGAGTTGAAATGCCAATTTTATATTAAAACAATACAGTACAGGAAACAAACGATTATATCGTACTTAGTCAGTTAATTAATAAACATTACAGTTAATCTTGATTGGCAGCAGCTATAGTTGTCAAGAGCTTATTGATCTGTGGATTTGTCCAGTCACAAGTAAGATCATCAAGATGATTGTCAAAATCATTCACATCATGTTGAACTTTACGCTGTAGGAGTTGAGACGTTACTTCTAGGGATCCCGTTTCAATGTGTACACTAGAAAAAAAAAACGTATAAATAACATTAAAATTTGTTAACTTTGCAAATAAAAAAATCTATATAAACAACATTAAAATTTGTTAATTTACAAATAATATACCAGCTAGTTTCAAGTAAAAACAATCGGATCCAGATTTCCAATACAGAAGTTGATAAAATTCACATATACAGCTTCTATGGGACAGACAAATATAGCACCAAAAATATACTACTGCCTGCAATAGTCATTACTGAATATTCTTTGGGACAACCCATCTGTTACAGGTTTAGTAATCCTTGTGTGTCTGCACTTCCCCTATCCATGTACTTTTGAGCATGAACTAGTGCTTGTATGTATCTTCACTCAATAGGGAAAGAGTACATATGAGCAGAAAAAGTTTTGCTTAATATAATAATACAATTTTGTATGTTTTGTTTTTACTGCAAAACTTGGGTGATGAATCTTTTTTATTTCTTTGGATTAATTAATTTCTGTGTAGGTTTGTGCTGGCTATGCATTGTATGACCATAATACTGGGTCAACCTAACCTAGGCTAGCCTCACTTACTTACCCATATCCAAACTTTATCTTCTCCACACCACACCTGGGAGCTATTAGTGCATACATGAGAGGGGTTACTCTACACAGGTCTTTTCTTATCTTGCTGTCCAGTATTTTCAACCTGATTTTGTTCTAATATATTTTTTTTTTAATGATTCTTAGTGATCTGGTTAAGCAACTTTACATAAATAATGGTAATGACAACAGGTGCATATGACAAAATTACAAAAAAAAGTATAGCTTATTAACAGGAAGTGATAGCAGTGAACTTCTTGTCAAAACACCAAGGACGAAATTGGTAAGTGGCTGAGGATAAAGTTCCTGTAAAGGTAAATATTAAGGTAAATATACTTTATGTGAAATTAAGATCTATTATTTCTTCCAGGCCAAGTAGTGAGGACATCATATTAGAGCTATCACAAGTTGGTGGCAAAAGAAAGAAGGCCGTAGCAAAGAGAAGGAGTCCATAGAGTCCACCAAGGTCTGCTATCTTCCAGACATAAAGGAGCAGAAAGGTCATATCAGGCTTAGTTCCCTAGTCAACTTAAACCTCTTCCGTCACTTGTGTTATCAAAAACAGGGGAGATAATTCAGCCTTACGAGTCGGACTCGACTCTTACAGAGCTGGCCTGAATAAATTCTAGGGAATAATATAGAATACCAAATCTATGAGATAAAGAATAAATCAAGATAAAAATTTGCTGTAATTATGAATTTAAATTTTATCAATTACAGCTGCGCTTTCCAAAATACAAAAAATTTAAGAACCGATAAATATCTAATAATACGGGTTTTCTAACTGAAAATTTAATTTTGTTATCTTCAAAAGACTGCACATGTAAAAATGTCTCATGATTAAAATTGTGCCACAAGCACTACATTTGTAAAGTATCTCATGAGGTGTGCACATTAAAACCACTGGGTCCATCTCGTATAACCAATACTCAAGCTTGCTAAAATGACTTCAGTTCTTTTCTTTTTCTGGTCAAATGATTTTTTAAGAGAAAAAGTTGGTTTGATCTGTTTGTTTATCATTTTCTTATTCACCATTCCACATTGTTTGCCATATTGTTATTATGAAATACTTTATTGTGGTTATATAATCCATAACATGGAATTTAATTGCTGATTTAGCTAGCAGCAGCATCTTTTTCACTACCAAAAACTATATTAAGGAGCTCTTTAATCTATAATACCAAGTGGTTCTTTTATGAGTAAACTCGAGGGCCTTTTATGGCACTTCTCAAATCAGAATGAATGGCAAATTTAAGATACACAACATTTACAATTGCTTCAACAATATTACTTGCTAGTAAAATGGCTGTTAATTTATATGTAAATACCACTGCCTCAGTAAGTAATGAAAATTGAATTGTTTTGTCCAAGCACACTGCAGAAAAAAACTGAACCGTTGAAGATGTAGATCCATAAGTACATATATAAAGATACTTTACTTCCAATATGTTTTGAGGCATGTTTTATGGTGATTATGAATATTATTATTATTACTACTATCTAAGCTACACCCCTAGTTGGAAAAGCAAGATGCTATAAGCCCAAGGGCTCCAACAAGGAAAAATAACCCAGTGAGGTAAAGAAATAAGGAAAATAAACAATAAGAGGAATAATGAACAATTAAAATATAATATTTTAAAAACAGTAACAACATCAAAACATATTTCATATATAAACTATAAAAAAAGACTTATGTCGGTCTGTTTAATATAAAAGCATTTGCTGTAAATTTGAATTTTTGAAGTTCTACCAGTTCAACTACCTGATTAGGAAGATCATTCCACAACATGAGAACAGCTGGAATAAAACTTAGTAGAATACTATGTAGTATTGAGCCTCATGATGGAGAAGGCCTGACTATTAGAATTAACAGCATGCCTTGTATTATAGGATGGAACTGTCTAGAAAGATATGTATGTAAAGGATGCTCAGAATTAAGATAAATCTTATGCAACATGAATAACGAACTACTTGAATGACGGTGCCAGAGATTAATATCTAAATCAGGAATAAGAAATTTAATTGACAGTAAGTTCCTGTCCAACAAATTGAAATTAGAATCAGCAGCTGAAGACCAGACAGGAGAACAATACTCGAAACAAGGTAGAATGAAAGAATTAAAACACTTCTTCAGAATAGATTGATCTCCAAAAATCTTAAAAGACTTTCTCAATAAGCCAATTTTTTTTTGCAACTAAAGGAGAGACAGATCTAATATGTTTCTCAAAAGTCAATTTGCTGTTGAGAATCACATAAAATTTTGAGAGCCATACAGAGTTAAATAAACATTATCAACGATGAGATTTGAATGCTGTTGTGGCCTGCACACATCTCTATGCAGTTCTGGAGGGACAGGGAGGCGGCTAGCCTCTCTTTTTTTTCTCTTGCTCCCTTCGCAAGAGAAAGTTCGACAGCTTAGGGAGGTTCTCGCTGAACTGCTGTCCTGCGATATCTGCATCTAGCTTTCCTACAGAGAAGGTTAGGTGGACCTCCTTCCATTCCTTCTCATCCGTGGGCAGGGCTAAAGACAGAGGCCTACACTCCTCTAGTGTAGGGCATGGTTTGCCTGCCTCAACTGCCTTGGCAACAGTTTGGAATGCCTTTGACGTAAATGGGAAGGCTCTCGAAGCAGGAGCAAGAAAGGTAAGGTGTTTCTTGCTCAATGCAGAAACTCGCGAGTTGGTATAACCTGCCTTCTTCAGGCTACTCGTCAAGAGAGCCTGTGCTTTGTCATGGTCGAATACCATGACCTCCTTCGGTTTCGTCTCCTCTTTTGACGCTGGTTCATTCTTCAATCGAATGAAGCACTCCGGATAGGCGTTAAAGTACGGCCAGAACTAAATGTCATCCAGGGGGACAGCTCCCATCTTCTCCGAGATCACTGTTCTTAACTTACTTACAATCATACTTTGAGTTTTGTTAGTATTTAACTTTGTGCCCCATTATTTGCACCATGCACTAATTTTAGCTAGATCTCTATTAAGGGATTTAGCAACCCCAGATCTACATTCAGGAGATGGAACTGATTCAAAGAGTGTAGCATCATTTGCATATACAACAAGCTTGTTTTCTAGGCCAAACCACATGTCATGTGCATATAGTATGAAAAGTAATGAGCCAAGAACATTACTATAAGGAACACCAGATATCACTTTCCTATAATCACTATGGTGCCTATCAATAACAACTTTGCAATCTATTACTGTACTTAAAAATTCAATAATAATGCTAAGAAACGACCTTCCCTCTCTCCACAGTTTGAGTTTGAAAACAAGGGCCTCATGATTAACACGGTCAAAGGTAGCACTAAAATCAAGGCCAATCATACGAACTTCCTGACCACAATCAAGGGATTTCTGTACAGCATTGGAGATTGTAAGAAGGGCATCACATGCAAATTAGGGAACATGATTACCTTCAGCAAACCTATTAAGATGTACATTTATATTTCTTTGATAAATAAAATAATGAATGCATATTTTTGTTTTCTTTATGATCCAAGGTAGAGGATAAGAAGATTGTTGAGTAGGGCTCATTCTGATGTTTGTAGATTGTAATGGCCCATTCACTCTAATTGTAAATAGTGGTTAAATTGTTTATGAATATGACAAATTTGGAATAATTTGTAATTTTCATAACTACAAATCTGAAGCTCTTTACATAGGAGTATTATTTTGGTGATAGCTGAAACCAGTCATTAAAGTTCTTGCTAGTTGTAACTACCCTCCACCAATAAGCGGAGGGGGTAGCAAGGGTAGACCAACCACCACGCTCACACAAGCACTAGTAAACAAACATCACTTTGCAATTGCGGCAGGACTTCTTGGGGAAGGTGATGGCAAGACCAGTGTGTGTAAAGAGCTGGTTTGTATAGTTAGGAAAAATACGAATTATTCTAAATTTGTCATTTGTTTTGACATGCTCAAGAAACTGAGGTTCCACTGACTTGGCAACTCAGCCACTAAGAGATAAATATTGATGACAATTCTTCCCTTCTTGTACCCGAGGCCAAAACAGTTGAGAGGACGCAAGACTCTTGGGTCTAAGACCTTTGGAGCCTCGGGGGGGAAAAATTAACCCCTGCGGAGGACGTCTGCTCCCGTCGCATACCCAATTGCAAGATCTCTTGCTACCTTGCCTTGCATGGGGAACCCGGGAGCCCTAAGGAAGGTAGCTCTAAAAGGAAAAGGACTTTTTAAACTTCAGGCCAATTGCTTTTGATTGTAAACTAGTTAAAAGGTTTTGATGGGAGCGAAAGACTACGTCTTTACTCCACCAAGCCGAAATAAAAAATGACGTTTGTTTTCTAGTGCTTGCGTGAGTGGGGTGGTCGG
The DNA here is from genome assembly GCF_036898095.1 of Palaemon carinicauda. NCBI lineage: Eukaryota > Metazoa > Arthropoda > Malacostraca > Decapoda > Palaemonidae > Palaemon > Palaemon carinicauda. The sequence continues at coordinate 29,587,351 of NC_090754.1, read as the reverse complement.
TCTACCCCTGCTAACCCACTCTGCTACCTAGTGGCGGGTAGTTACACCTAGCAAAAAACTTAAATGGCTGGTTTCAGCTATTGCCAAAATACAGTAATCCTACAATGTAAAGAGTTTATGGTTTGTATCTAGTGTCGGAACATGCATCACTTTGGTTTAGGAGTTATTTGTCGAGCAGGTGAGCATTGTGAAGGCCGAGCGATTCACGCCCTGGAGGACGATTGCGTTCCGGAGGAGAGCAACACGTTAGATTGAAACACTCTGAGCAACAGCCGAACGCTGGTTTGTTGAGCGACGAGGGTTTAAGCGTCGACGAGCTACGAATCACTGAACGAGGAGGTAGGCTGACGATTCAAGCCGAGGCGATTCACGCACCGTTTGCCGTTATACGCTCTGACGGTGATCAAAGCATTTCGGTTGCGAGACAAGTGAGAAAGCTGTCGGGTAGAAGATCAAAGTTCTTGACACTTACGAGTACGCATTTCCAAACAGCTGGAACAGCAGGCGATTGTACAGCTGCAAGCAGTTCACGCATAGCAGGCGATTCCCGAGAGGAAGATGGAAGAGCAGGTGGCTGTCGAATTGCAAGCGATTCTCTCTGTCACTTTCATTCCCTACAACTCTGATCCATATATCACAGTTGGTACAATCACTTTCTCATCCAGAACTCTACATTCATTTCTAACCCTCTATTCTTTACCACTTCTTTCACTGCCCCCAACACTTTAGATCCTTCATTCACTCTCCGACATACATTTGCTTCCACTCAACCGCTTGCAGCAACAACAGATCCCAAGTACTTAAACTGATCTACTTCCTTATGTAACACTCTAATCAACAGGGCATTCAACTTAGCACCACCTTCCCTTCTTTGCATCTTATAACCTTACTCTTACCCACATTAACTCTCAACTTCCTTCTCTCACACACTCTTCCAAACACTGTCACTAATCGACCAAGCTTCTCCTCCGAGTCTGCAACCAATACAGTATCATCTGCAAACACCAGCCGATTTACCACCCACTCAAGATCACTCTCATCTATCATCTATTAGTTTCAATTCTCGACCTAGCACTCGTGCATTTACTTCTCTCATAACTCCATTAACAACCAAATTGAACAATCTTGTCTAAATCACACATGCCTGTCTCAGTCCCACTCTCACTAGAAACCACTCACTCACTTCATTCCTATCCTAACACATGCTTTACTGCCTATGTAGAAACTCTTCACTGCCTCAACAAGGAAAATTAACATTCCCTGCTGAAACTGAGCAACCTTGTCACAGCATTCTCTTAAGATGAGGAATTATAAGCGTCAAAGTGATTATAGAAAACATTAGAAAGGGCACCAGGCATGGTTCATAATTTGGCAGAGGGTTTTTATGATCGCATATCCTTGCAGTCAACAATCACACTTATTGGGGGACCTAGCCTTTGACTAAAGAGTCCAACGGCAAGGCATCAATTTCCACAGTTATTGGCACAACTGAGATGGGGTGGGTTTAGCCTTTGACTGAATAGTCCTACCGCAAGGCATCGATTTCCACAGTTATTGGTACGACTGAGATGGGGTGTGCTTAGCCTTTGACTAAATAGTCCAATCACAAGGCATCGAATTGGCACGACTGAGATGGGGTGGGCTTAGCCTTGGACTAAATAGTCCAACCGCAAGGCATCGATTTCCAGTTATTGGCACGACTGGAATGGGGTGGGCTTAGCCTTGGATTAAACAGTCCAACCGCAAGGCATCGATTTCCAGTTATTGGCACGACTGGAATGGGGTGGGCTTAGCCTTGGACTATATAGTCCAACCGCAAGGCATCGATTTCCACAGTTATTGGCACGACTGAGATGGGGTGGGCTTAGCCTTGGACTAAATAGTCCAACCGCAAGGCATCGATTTCCAGTTATTGGCACGACTGAGATGGGGTGGGCTTAGCCTTGGATTAAACAGTCCAACCGCAAGGCATCGATTTCCAGTTATTGGCACAACTGAGATGGGGTGGGCTTAGCCTTGGACTAAATAGTCCAACCGCAAGGCATCGATTTCCAGTTATTGGCACGACTGGAATGGGGTGGGCTTAGCCTTGGACTATATAGTCCAACCGCAAGGCATCGATTTCCACAGTTATTGGCACGACTGAGATGGGGTGGGCTTAGCCTTGGACTAAATAGTCCAACCGCAAGGCATCGATTTCCAGTTATTGGCACGACTGAGATGGGGTGGGCTTAGCCTTGGACTAAATAGTCCAACCGCAAGGCATCGAT
>NC_090754.1:29516730-29584581 GCF_036898095.1 Palaemon carinicauda | reverse complement strand
ACGAGTGTGTTTGTATCAATATTTGTTTTAGTTAATAAAGGAATTCAGATTAGCTGTTATTACTTTCTTAGTTTCATTTAATTGTTTTTCAACTCGACGCTGTTAAAAATCATATGTACTCTAAACACATTTTTGTTTAATCTCTCTCTCTCTCTCTCTCTCTCTCTCTCTCTCTCTCTCTCTCTCTCTCTCTCTCTCTCTCGGAAAAAAAATAATAGACGTAGACGTATCTAACACTATAACAGCGAAGAAGAACGAGAGAGAGAGAGAGAGAGAGATTTTTTATTTAAAGAACATGTTAACGCTATGTTTAGAGAGAAACAGAAAAAGAGAGAAGTCTTATTTAAAAGAGCTTGTTAATGCTATCTTGGTTTTCTTTGCTTCACTTTTTTCTTTCTTTCTGTTCATCACGGTGGCCCTTCTCACAAATGATCGTTGCCAACAATCTCTTTGTCCTTTATCCCTATCAACAAATGGCGTTTCTATCTCTTCCAGGGTATTGCTACGATGTCGTGTAATAATGGTGATCCCCTTCGATGGTTATTTGCTTTAATGGCTGCCTTCAGCTTGATGATCCTCGAGATCATAGGCCTATTCCGGCCATATTGTTTAGCCATACAGTATCACTCACATGCACACTGCTCTCATGTTTTTCTATAATTTCTTGCTTCAATTCTAATGAAAGAATTGCCTTCTTCCCGTACTGAAACTTAGCTTCTTAGGCATCATGATTATAGGTAAAATCAAAAAGGAAATGGGAGAAAAGGAAGAAAATAAGCACTGTTTATAACAGACCAAACAGAGGACAACCACACGATACACACAAGAACAGAGAACTGAGCACTCGACGCTCAATGGCGTAATGTTTACTTCGTGTGTCGAAATAAAATTCGGGTGTAGAGTCAAAAATTTGCTCGAATTTTACTTCGGATGTTGGAAAATTCGGATGTAGATACGTTCGGATGTAGAGGTTCCACTGTATATAGATACGTTAAATAATATTTGTAATAACATATTTACTAAAAGCTTTTGATATTATTTATCACTTTGATCATGCGTGTTTAATGCCTTCGTTTGTTTATTATGAATGATCGAAGATAGAGCGTACAGTAAACGAATGGAAGGTTTCCGTTTCAGGCGCGGCGTCATAAAGAAAAACATTAAATAAATGGCATTCATTTCATTTATTTGGAAGTTCTAAGAAAAATTAAGTAGATCATTGATAATAGCAAAATCAACAATACTTGGTAAGATTATTGTTGATGCAAAAACTAACCTATACACAGATGTGTAAATGCGTCTGTTTCTTCGTTATGATCAGAGATAAATGTAAACAAAAGATTGGTTATCGTTTTTTATTGTGCTTTTTGGCGTGTTTAGGAAACGCATGATATAAAATCGCCTTTATTTTGATAAGTCTGGATTTTCAATGATACAACAAAAGCTAGTCTATGGAGTGATGGTTTTACTATTCACCAGTTGTCTTATACAATAGATAGACAAACATTAAAATCTGTCTGTATTTTGGGTCGTGTAATAACGGAAATATACGGTGTTTACACCCATCCTGGTTTTGATTTTAACCTTTTCTCAAGTTATTAGAACTTTAAAGCATATTAAATATTTGATTTATTTACAAGAACAATTTCATATAAAAAAGAATGCAGTATAGTACATAGAAAGTATTGGAAATGGGTAGTAAACACGTTTGAATAGGAAGTTGCTGGTTGCCATGGCCCCAATGGAATTATGACTGTTAGTTGTGTGTTTCGAAATATGCGATTTTCCATTTGTACGAGGTCATTGATCGACCAAATTCTCGCATAATTCGGGACCCTACTGTACAACAAAACGGCAAAACTAACTCCATTTTCTAACGGTACTGCCTCAATATTTTTCTGACAATACATACATTTTTATTGATTCATTTAATTGGTAACTTAATTTGCTTTACAATAATATCTTTAAATTTCCTTTATATATTTATTTCTTACATCATAACAATGAAAAATCAAAAATTTTAAATAATTTTTATTTTTCCTAACATACTTACCGAGAACTACTTTCTTAGGAGGTCACTGGTGATCTCTCTCTGCCGACCAGAGTTTTGAGTAGTTACCCCCCCCCACTCCGCGCCCTAAGTAGCCTTACCCCCGGCATCCAGGAATGTGCCCCGAGGGTAGGATTAAGGGAGGTCGCTAGATTGCTGGGTCAGCATCGTCATTAAGTTCTATTGAATTAGCATAATGCTAGCAAGGGAAGAGAGGCACTCGGGGAAGGAAGGGAGGGCCATTACCCGAAAGTAGTTCTCGGTAAGTATGTTAGGAAAAATAAAAATTATTTAAAATTTTTGATTTGTTCCAACACGAATACTTACCTCGAACTACTTTCTTAGGAGACTTACACTTTAGGAGGAGGGAGTGCTATTCTGACCCACTGACCCGGCCGTGGAGGCCAACAGGCCTCTGGATAACGGGACCTACCAGAGAGCGGAAGCGAGGGTAACTACACAAAAATTCACGTTAGTGTCTAAGTACTCACCCTTTGAAAAACTTCTTTTGACGTTCCTTCTCGACGCGTAGTCGTGAAGAATGTGTTATTTTCTGGGAACAGACGGTACTCCCCGAAGAGGCAAGTAAGCAACTGGGTAGGAGGTAGGAAACCGCACTTGTGCCTACCGGTCGCTAGTCTTGAATGCGCCTGGGGTTTTACCGTTACACCGCTTGGAGGGCGGAGATGACTGTTCCAATGGAGAACCCGTCCAAGGATTTTCTTGAGTAGTCCTTGAGGTAGTGGGCAGTAAAGGTTGACTGGTTCGACCAAGTACCTGCTCGCAGAATTTGCCCTACTGCCATGTTTTTCTCAAAGGTTAAGGAGGTGCTCAGGCCCCTGATGTCATGAGGTCTGGGAGTGCCTGGCACTGCCATGCCAGCCTCCTTGTAGGTTCTGGCGATAACCTGTCTCAACCAGAAGGAGATGGTGTTTTTGGAAACTTGTTTCTTATTAATACCTGTGGAAACGAAGAGGCTCTTGATGTCTGGTCGGAGATGCGCTGTCCTTTCCAGGTATTTTCTAATTGTTCGCACTGGGCACAATTTTAAGTCTTCTGCATTACCTGTCTTAGGGATGGCAGGAATTGAGAAACCTTCAAACCTCGGGTCCCAGACTGCTGGGTTCTGAGTCTTGGCCACAAAAGAAGGCACGAACTTGAAGGATACTTCTTTCCACCCCTTTGAATGAGAGACGTCGTATGACAAACCATGGATCTCCCCCACTCTCTTAGCAGACGCCAAGGCCAGCAAGAAGACGGCCTTGAGGGAGAGATCTTTGTCCATGATATCCTTCAAGGGTTCAAAGGGGGGACGACACAGCATCTTCAGAACCATGGCTAAGTCCCACTGGGGCACCCTCCTCGCTTGAGGGGGGCAAGACTGCTTGAAGCTTTTGACAAGCATCGCTATGTGTCTCGAGGCCCCCAGGTCGATGCCCTTCAGGAGGAAGACTTGGCCTAAGGCAGCCCGAACTCCTTTTATGGTTGGGATTGACATCCCTACTTTGTCCCTGAGAAACATCAGAAAATCTGCTATGTCTGGGACAGAGGCCTTAAGAGGTCTAATGTGCCTCTCAGAGCACCACTTTGTGAAGGAGGCCCATTTTGCCTGGTATATCGCGGCTGACGACTTTCTCAGGTATAGCGACATTCTCTTAGCCGTGGAGGGAGAATAACCTTCCTTCTTCAGGAGCCGCTGGATAGTCTCCAGGCGTGAAGACGAAGGGAGAGTGGGTTGTCGTGGAGCTTGAGAAAGTGAGGCTGGTGCAGAAGGTCTGACCTGGCGGGTAGAGGCCACGGCGGGTGACTCGTTAGGTCTTTTAGGTCTGCGAACCACTCCCTCTCCGGCCACCAGGGCGCTACCAAAGTCATCTTTAGGTTTCGGGCGGCCCTTACTCTGTTGAGCACTTGTCTTATCAACGTGAAGGGGGGAAAAGCGTAAACATCCAGATTGTCCCACTTGTGCTGAAAGGCGTCTTCCAAGGCTGCTTTCGGGTCTGGCACAGGGGAGCAATAGACTGGGAGTTGGGCGTTGAGTTTCGTTGCAAAGAGGTCCATCACCGGGGAACCCCAACGCTGAATGACGAGCCTGGCTACTTCTGGGAGGAGGGACCACTCTGTCCCTACTATCTGGCCCATTCTGCTGAGGCCGTCGGCCAGAATGTTTTTCTTCCCGGGAATGAACCTAGCTAATAACACCACGTGATTTTCCTCTGCCCAATTCAGAATCTCTATGGTGAGATCGCACAACTCCCTCGATTTCAAGCCCCCCTGCTTCTTTATGTATGCTACTACCGTGGCGTTGTCACACATCAACGCCACGGTGTTTCCTTTAAGCAGACTTGCGAAGTGTAAGCACGCCTTCTGGACTGCTTTCAACTCCAGGATATTGATGTGGAGTTGCTTTTCCCCTTCCAACCAGGTACCTCGTGCCATCCCGTCGAGGAGGTGGGCTCCCCACCCTTGGTTGGAGGCGTCTGTGAACAGGAGTAATTCTGGAGGGCTGGTCCCGAAGGACATCCCCTTGAGGGAGTTCGATTGGCAGTGCCACCATTCCAGGGAGGGTCTTGTGTCTGAAAGGACTCGAATTAGCACTTGTTGGGAGTTTGTCTGGCACCAGAGGCTCTTGAGATTCCATTGAATGGATCTGAGCTTTATCCTCCCTTGGGGAACTAGTTTCTCCAATGAGACCAGGTGGCCTATCAGCCTCTGCCAGTCTTTCGCTCTCCTGGGTTGTTCTGATAGGAACGGCTGGGTGATGTGCCTGAGGTTCTTTATCCTGTCCTCCGAAGGGAAAACTTTTCCTTGAATGGTGTCTAATGTCATCCCCAAGTAGTTCATTCTGGTGGACGGGGATAGATTTGACTTATTTGGGTTGATGACAATCCCCAGATCTCTGCAAAACTGAAGGAGACTTCTCCCTTGTTCTTCCAAGAGGGCCTTTGAGGCGGAAAGGAGCAACCAGTCGTCCAGGTATCTGATAAGGCGGATGCCACGTTCGTGAGCCCACACTGAGACAGTCGTGAAGACTCTCGTGAACACCTGGGGCGCTGTTGACAGACCGAAGCAAAGAGTCCTGAATTGCAGGATCTGGGAACCCCATTTCACCCGGAGGAACTTCCGACTCGATGGGTGGATCGGAATTTGGAAGTATGCGTCCTTGAGGTCGACGGTCATCATAAAATCTTTCTCCCTCAAGGACAGCAGGACTGATTTTGTCGTGTCCATCTTGAAGTCCGTCTTCTTGACGAACTTGTTGAGAGCTGACAGATCTATAACCGGTCTCCACCCCCCCGTCGCTTTCTCTACCAGGAACAGGCGACTAGAAACCTGACCCTGGGAGAGGAACTTCTTCCATGGCGCCCTTTTCTAACATGGAGGACACCTCCTCTTGAAGGGCGGTCCTCTTTACAGGATCTTTGGGAGCTAGCCATTCCGTCTGGTTGGCCGGAATAAGAGGGGGGTGGATTCGCCAGGAACGGGAGTCTGTAGCCCTCCTTTAGGACGGACACTGTCCAAGGCTCTGCCCCTTGAGCCTTCCATGCTTGCCAATGTTGTCTGAGGCATCCCCCAACCCGAGGCTTGGGCGGGGATAGGGGGCCTCCCACTCTACCTTCTTCTAGAGGAGCGGCCTGATCTGCCTCTCTTAGAAGCGGAGTAACCCGACCGGAAGGAGCTTGAGGGCGCTGCAGCTCCCCTGCGGGAGGGTTGCGGAGTTGAGGACCAGGAGGAAGAGGGGGCCTCTCTCCTCGTAGTGCTGGAAGAGGCTTGGGGCGTCGCGGCGCTGTCGGAGACGGACCTCTTGTATGGAGGTCTCCTTGAAGCTGCCGGTCTGGTGACGTTGGCCTCCTTCTTCTTCGAGACTTTTTCCATTAAGGCCTCTAGCTCTTTCATAGGAAACAGAGACTCTCCCCACAGGGGGAGGCTGCGAATTGCTCGCGCCTCCCTGTCCAGTACCTTCCGAGACACTTTCGTAAGAACAGTGTCTCTCTTATGGAGAACCCAGTTGGCTGTAAGAGCGAAAGACTGATACGTTAAGAACTTGAGGGTTTTACCCCCGGAGGTAATGAGGTCCCTCATTAGGCCTTGCTGGTCAGGGTCCTCGGGGTCGTAGGAGGCTTGAACACCCACCAACGTGGATGCCCACCAGTCTAGCCAAGAGGAGACGTTAACCAAATCTCGCGACATCTCCTCCATCATGGAGGCCTCTGCTGGTGAGAAACAGACTGGGGCCGAAGAGGCTGTCGTCAGAAACGCCTTGGCTCAGAATGTTCACGGCCGTCTCCACTTTACAAGGGCCTGGGCGACGTCCTTCGGGCACATAGACCTTCCCTTGGGTTTTGAGGCCCTGGAGTAATTTAGAGGCACTCTGGGTCTTGGGAGCCTCGGCATTGCCAGCCACCACTTTGTCTACGAACTCTTGCCCTAGAACTAGGTCTCGGGCCAGAGGGAGTGCCAGGGACGACTTAGGCTGGGAGGGAGTTTGCATAATTCTCAGCAGGCTCGACCTCCAGGAATCTCCATCTGTAGCTGCAGGTTCCGCTATTTCATGGTGCCTTCTGATCAGGCTAACCACTCTCCTATAGGCGGAGTCTTCCGTCGGGGAGCCCTCTCCCCCGTCAGCCGAGGCCTCGGCCTGGGGCGGGGGAGTCGGTTTACCGGGCAAGCCGACTGGACGCCTAGCCCTCGGGGCCAGGTACTGAACCTCATCTGCAGGTAAGATCGCACCAGGGTCTCGGGATAGTGTAGGCACCGCTGGTTCAGCGGGGACTCTCGTACGCCCGAAGGCTCTGGGTGCTGAGGGCGCGGTTCCCGGGGGCTGACCCGACAGCGGGAACCGTTCCTTCCGACCTGAAGGCCGCACCAGCTGGGCTGGTTCGGCCTGGCTGCCTGGTAAGAAGCGCGTTTCCCCCCGCTGGGCGGGGTGAACCGGAGGCCTCGAGGACTTATGCTTAATTGAGAGGTCTTTCCTGCGAGCCAGGTCGCGAGGGTCAAGGCTGTGCTTGGAGGGCGGCCGCCTTGGGGACCCCTCGCTGGACTGGTGGTCCGGGGAACGAAGCACCTTCGATTCCCGCAACGAAACGTAGATGCAGGCGCCCCCGGGAGATACACTTCTCCTATACTTACGGCTCGGGGAGCGGGAGGGCTTCCTGCTGTAACGAGAGCGCGACCTCGACCGGGAACGCTCGGTCCTTGACCGCTCCCTTCGACGGCGGTGTTTCACCCTGACCTCTTCCTCTGACAAGGAATAGATGTCCGATGAGCCAGACGACACTATGTTCACCACGTGTCGGCTGGAAGCGGGGACTGCGGGGACTTCTTCGGGCGTTGAGTGCCAGAGGTCGAGGGCTGGAGGAAGTCATCGGGAACTTCCGTGGGGAGGGTTGGGAACGACTCAAACCGTTCCATGCCCGGGAGCCAGGGATCCAGGGCTACATCCACCCTCAGGGGTGACCTACCCGGCGTCTTCGGGAGCCTCAAACCATAGGCATCGTAACCTGCAGGTTGGACTTTACTCTGGTTATCACCCCCTAAAGAGGAGCCAGAAGCACAAGCCCACGAGGGCGGCGGCGACACTGAGACTGCGTTACTACCCCACAAGGGGTCATCGGAGGAAGCGTGCCCCCCGAGCACAAGGGCCGACTCTCCGGACGCACTACTGGGTCCTTCACTAGCCCTAGAGGGGCCTGCTATTGGCACTGCACTAACACTGGGCTCCTGGGGTAGGACGCCTTGCTCATCCACCAAACTAGACTTACCTCGTCCCCTACTTTGTGTAGGGGACGGCGAAACCGAGACCCCGTCGGACCGCTCACTGGGTGACGGTATCGGCGAGGAAACACTAATTTTCCTGGGGGAACGTTTCGCTGATTTCCTCTTCTTGGTACCGTAACGTACCCACTGTATATCGCTCCAGTCTACGCACTCGGGGCACGTGTCTGCTGACGAGCAAACTTTACCCCTACAGGAGGAACAAAGGGAGTGAGGATCCACTTCGGGCTTGGAGAGGAACGCTCCACACGATTTCCCGGCTCTAGGCCCAGGACAACGGTGAATCTGCTCCATAACGCAAACAACGCACGACACAAGCACTTAAGGAAATCAATTAAACACTGGGTAAGCACACGGTTGAAAAGTGAACGCACAGGAACACTTGGGAAAGCACACTGGAAAAAACGCAAGTTGCCACGCTGTGAACACGTGAGGCACAGAACGCACACAAAGGATCGACAGAGATACGAGAGCGAGGGTTGTTAATGCCTCGCGACCATAGAAATTAATGACGATGCTGACCCAGCAATCTAGCGACCTCCCTTAATCCTACCCTCGGGGCACATTCCTGGATGCCGGGGGGAAGGCTACTTAGGGCGCGGAGTGGGGGGGTAACTACTCAAAACTCTGGTCGGCAGAGAGAGATCACCAGTGACCTCCTAAGAAAGTAGTTCAAGGTAAGTATTCGTGTTGGAACAAACACCAACATAATTAAGTTGAAAATTGAAATTATTGCTCTGGAAAAAAAAAAGCTATTTTTTATTCATTCACACCTCACTTACGAATACTGTACATTTATTGGAAATAGGTTGCATCCGCGTGAAAGATCAACCATTTCTGCACAATTACGTATTAGAATAAAATCCTCAAACCATTATTGTATTTTTCATGAATTTATAAAATTTCACATTAAACATACATTTTTACTATATTATCTTTTAGCATTCCAGTTTTTGTCTTTTTACATTGGTACATAGTTCAATCTTTTGCCAACATAATGCAACAAACCAGATGTCTTCATCTGTTATAGTCTGGACGTACCGATTTTTTTTAACAAATATTTTGTTCGTGAACGTCATATGCGCTGTATCTCATCCCAGCTTTTGTAAGGGCATAAGCATCAAAGTGATAATAGAAAACATTAGAAAGGGCACCAGGCATGGTTCATAATTTGGCAGAGGGTTTTTATGATCGCATACCCTTGCAGTCATCAATCACAGTTTTTGGGAGGCCTAGCCTTTGACTAAATAGTCCAACCGCAAGGCATAGATTTCCAGTTACTGACACGACTGAGATGGGGTAGGTTTAGCCTTTTGACTAAGTAGTCCAACCGCAAGGCATCGATTTCCAAAGTTATTGGCACAACTGAGATGGGGTGGGTTTAGCCTTTGTCTAAATTGTCCAACCGCATGGCATCGATTTCCAGTTATTGGCACGACTGAGATGGAGTGGGCTTAGCCTTTGACTAAATAGTCCAATCGCAAGGCATCGATTTCCACAGTTATTGGTACGACTTTGATGGGGTGGGTTTAGCCTTTGACTAAATAGTCCAACCGCAAAGCATTGATTTCCAGTTATATGCATGACTGAGATGGTGTGGGCTTAACCTTTGACTAAATAGTCCAACCGCAAGGCATCAATTTCCACAGTTATTGGCACGACTGAGATAGTGTGGACACGTGTTGAGGAGGGATGGTGGAGGAGGTAGGAGGGCTTGGGAGGAACCTGATAGAGGGACAAGATCAAGAGAGGCAGAGAATTAAATGGTGAGATAAGGTAAAAGATGATATGGAGAGAAGAGGTTTGGTGGAAGAGGATGACTTTTATAGAGGGCACATCAGGCAACCAACCCCTTAATGTAGGGATAAGAGTGGGAAAGAGTATGATAACTGTATACTGAATAATTCTAGAAAATGCAGCATGCAATAAAGTTTCATTTTTTCATTTTTATAAAATGTTGACAAACAACAAAAATAATAAATGCATATATGGTAATACATTACATTTGTAAAGCACTTACCTTGATTTATCTCTGCTCTTCCACTTTCCTTCTGAACTAAGTTGGGAAACAATAATAGGAGCTGTTTGAAGATTTAAACAAAGTCGCTTGTTGTCAATCTGTAAAATATATCTGAATAAAAACCTTGCACACAAGTAGCAACATACAGTGCTTCCCTAAACCAGTCCTAATAATAATGAACATCATCAGGTACTGATCCATATAAATTAAATTTTATGGTTATATATTTTCCCCACAAACCCATAACATACTTTCACTACACTATTAATATCAATACAGTATTATAATTATTGTAATAATCCTTTTTACAGAAATAGGTACAACCCTGGTTGGAAAAGCAAAATGACAAAATCAGGGGCCAAAATCAGGGGCCCCTGTAAGGATAGCAGCACAGTACAGATAAGGGAATTGAGAATTAAAAAATAAAATAGGCAAGTGGAAAAGCATTGCAAAATTGAGTAATAAAGTAAAATAAATCAAAAACTTTGAAATAAAACTTCAAAAGAATGAACCAAAATTGAAATCCCCTAAAATTCAAGCTGGAACAAAATTCTGGAATTGAACTTTTTTTTAAGAAAAGCCAAAATATTCCTAAATTTTTACAGGTCTTGAAACTTAGAAAAATTCATGGAATTGTTTTATTAAAAGCAGTTCCCACAAGCCTTGATTTGTTTGGTTGAAACTAGTAAAAAAGAAGACGTGGTTCTTTTAAACATGACAAATTTGTAAATAATTTGTATCCTTCCTAACAATACAAACCTGAAGCTCTTCACTACAGAGATACATTTCGGCAACAGCTGAAACTAGCCATACAACTTTTATCGAGGTGTTACTCCCCTTCGCTGGTTAGCGGAGGGTATAAGGGGTTAGACCAATCACCCCACTCGCACTCTCAGTAGCTAACACAAGCCACTTTACAACAGCAAGAAAGATTTCCTGGGGGTAGGTGATAGCAGGGCAGTATGTGTAAAGAGCTTCAGGTTTGTATGGTTGGGAAAAATACAAATTATTTACAAATTTGTCTTTTGTTCCAACACCAAATACAAACCTTTCATCTCTTTACTAGGTGGGTAGAAGTCCTAGACCAACTGGTTGGTCCCCGACCCGGGGAGTGACTCTTATGCTTCCTATGAGCTATGGAAGAAAACACCCTCATCACCTCACTAGCTCTCAATGAGAGTTAACAGCCTGAACAATTATGTGAAGGTGTAAAGACTAAGCACTGTGAAGTATGGCTTGCTTTGGAGCTATGCTGACTTACCTGGACATTACCCAAGTCTCACCTTGCTAAGAGATCAGACGTAAAAATATACACGCATATATCAGGATACACAAGAAACAATGATACCTACCTACAGCCAAAGGAAGTCAACTTGCAGAGTTCTTCGGTTTGCTCAAGCTACAAGAGAGGCAAGAATAAAAGGTGAAAGGTCAGTCCTTCCCCTATCATACTGGACTTATAGCCGGGTAATACCTACCCACCACCGACTGCCATTTATACTGCAAGGGAGCAGAGGTGCTATTGATCATGTTTTATGCATCCACCACAGAACCTATGGAGAATACGTCGAGGCTCCTGTGGGTTACATCTTGTAGGTAGTGGGTGGTGAACATAATATGATGTTTTCAGCACACCCGCTGGCAAGACCTGCTTCACATTGAAGTACTTTGCATGCCAGGGAAGAGCTATCGTCCCTAATGTCATGAGCTCCATTTCTCTGGTCAGAAGCGGAGGAATCTGGCTGCAGAGTTCCTTGATAACCCTCTGATCCAGGAAGACCTCAACCAGTGGGTCATTTATGACAGTACAGTGTACAGAAATTCTCAATCCGGAAGGTCCTGAATCTAGGATCCACTACAGCCAAATTTTTAGTCTAGCAATGAAATCAGGGACGCAGTTGACTGTCACTTGTCCCCATCCCCTAGAATAGGTGATGTCATCATACAGATCGTGTAGCTCGGTGACTCTTAGCAGAGGCCAGGGCTACAATAAACCATCTTTAGCCTTCAGTCATGGTCTGAGGTGTATTTCCATGGATTGTAGTACTCATACTCCATTTCACGAGGGCTGTCTAACTACTAATTGATGGCATGTAGCCTATGCTCGAAACTGCGTAAGAGGAGAGAGAATTACTTGGATAAAAAAATATCAACTCTATTTAGGTTTGGCCTCCCCGTGATATAACAATACTCCGCTATTATTGGAACAATGGCACTGAGACGGGATACCCCTCCCGCAATACTAACCACATAAGATAAGACTATTTTGCTTGGTAGATAACTGTGTATCTAACCATCCTTTTTCACAATTGGTTGTGAAAACCCACGTAACGCGTGAGGTTGATGGATAACTTCCAAGCATTAAGACGTGGCAAAGTTAACGTTCTGTGGGATATTCGCACGTGTGGCTGTTTAAAAAGAACAAGGGGATCTGGTACTGGGGAGCAGTACCCTGGAATGTTCCAGCCAAGCGAAGTCACGAAAAGGTAATTTGTCCGCGAACCTCACATGTCAAGCTTTTATTGGTTATCGGTTGATTCCAACACCACTCAGGGTTAACACAACATAATGAACTCAGAGTCTTCCTGTTCAGTTTGTCCGCCAAGAAGTTCTCCTGCTTGGAATTCAGCGAGCTGAGACGGCTGCCGAGTAGTTTTCCATTCATCTGATTATCTCTACAGCCAGATGGCACCAGGGATCTAAAAATTACCTCCTTCTTGCATATGTAGCCATCACCGTGGTGTTGTCACTAATATGTACCATGCAGAGTTTTGTAAAGGGCTGTTAACAGAGTTTGAGAGCTAAAAGGTTGCTCTCATACCAGGAGGTTTATGTAGCAGTATTGCTTAGCTTCGGACCAATGTCCTGAGATGGTAAGGTGCAACTAGGATTGTTTACATATTTTCCCAATAGATGACGTTTATGGTATGTTTAAATTTTCTCAATAACGAATACCCTAAAATTGCAAACATTGTTAGAAGTCACAAATTGATTTATTTTTATTTCTTAAAAAAGTTGAACTGTATTCACTAAGGAAGAATCAATGACCCTCCCCAAACCAGCTATCAAATATGAAGGGCCACAATTATTATATAGTATCCCCTTTACAATGGATGATGTCAAAAATAAAATAAAAGGACTCGGTAAGTTTACAAAGGATGGAAACTAGGCAATGTTCGAATCTACAAGAAGGGACCAAAAGAAGAACCTGATAACTACAGACTTGTGTATCTAACTTCAGTGCCTTGCAAAATTTTTAAATCAATTATAGTAGATTCAATATAAATCATATAGAGAAAAACAATCTTTTGAAAGACAGCCAACATGGTTTTAGACAAGAGAAATCATGTGTGACAAATCTTTTGGAATTTTCCTACATGTTTAGGATTTATGACAAAAGCAGGGCAATAGACATCATACACCTAGACTTTCAAAAGGCTTTTGACAAAGTTCCTCATAAAAAATTAATGGTAAATATTAGAGCACTAAGCATCATTGATGAGCCAGCTGAATGGATTGAAGATTGGGTAACAGAAAATAGAGTTGTAATCAATGGAGAAGGTTCAGAGTTGGCAGCTGTTACAACCGGAGTACCTCTAGGATCCGTCCTTGCCCCATTGCTATTTCTGATCTATATTAACGTCATAGATTTAGAATTAACTAGTAGAATAGCCAAATTTGCCGATGATACTAAACTGGGCATAAATGCTGCAAATTCAGAAGACATATAAGACTTAAGAGAGGATCTAATGAAGCTAAGAAAATGGTCCAGAAAATGACAAATGCCTTTCAACACATAGGTTATAGTAATCCACAATCAGATTACTAACTGCTAGATAATAAAATAGAAATTGTGGACCAGGAGGAAGATCTCAGTATTATTATCAGCAAGGATTTGAAGTTCATCAAACAGAGCATAAATGCTGAAAAGAAAGCACATAAACTAATAGGCTACACAATGAGACAATTCAAATACAAAAACAAAGACATTGTACAAAGGCTGTACACATCACTAGTAAGACCCCATCTAGAATACTGAGTCCAATTCTGGGCTCCAAGTATTCAGAAGGATATAGATAGACTGAAAGCAGTACAAGCTAGGCCACCAAACTAGTCCCAACACTAAGGCAACATGGATACAGACAGAGGATGGAACGTTTAAACTTATTTGATCTGCAAACTCAACGATTAAGGGGACAGTTAATAGAGGCATTCTAAATTCTTAAAGGAATAACAAATGTAGATAACAATCTAATCACTCTTAGCACAAATCAGTACAGAGATAACGGATACAAACAGCAATTCTCCCCGCAACTGGGAAGATTGCTGGACAATGGCTAGTGGAGGATAACTCTCCCTTGGAAGGGAAAGTTGCCCAACACCTGGTGGAGGTTAACTTTCCCTCAGAAGGGAAAGTTGTTCAGCACCTAGAGGCAAACCTGCTAGTAGTGCTCTCTGCTTTCCGTCAATGAGCTGAGCTCAAGTTGAAAGTCAGCATCGAGAACTGCCTGTCCAACATAGCCAAATAACGTTTCTGGGTTACCCTCATACTCCAATATTAGGAGGCATGAATAGAGAAAACCCTGACAGGTAACTCCAAGTCGCAACTAATCCCGTTCATACGCCGGAGCTGTAGGAGTGAAGGTAGCAATGTAAAGAGAGCTCCAGCTAAGGGAATGAGAAAACTGTTGGTGCATTACCTGCATATTCTTGGAAAAGATAAACGTGGTTAATCCTTAGGGAGACAGATATGTACTCTTGCTGTGCCCTTAACTGAAGTACAATACTCTTAAAAACCATTCCTTAGGGGAAAGAGACGAGACGTCTACACTCCCCCCAGCCAAAAGCGAAATTGACGATATAGCACAGGTATGTGTGTGAACAGGGTAGCCAGTACTACCTCTATACCACCCTCCTACTAACCTACGGTGAGTAGTTATACATACATACACATACATATACCAAAGGCACTTCCCCCAATTTTGGGGGGTAGCCGACAACAACAAGAAACAAAACAAAAAAGGGGACCTCTACTCTCTACGTTCCTCCAGCCTAACCAGGAACTCAGCCGAGTTCAGCTGGTACTGCTAGGGTGCCACAGCCCAACCTCCCACATTTCCACCACAGATGAAGCTTCATACTGCTGAGTCCCCTACTGCTGCTACCTCCGCGGTCATCTAAGGCACCGGAGGAAGCAGCAGGGCCTACCGGAACTGCGTCACAATCGCTCGCCATTCATTCCTATTTCTAGCACGCTCTCTTGCCTCTCTCACATCTATCCTCCTATCACCCAGAGCTTTCTTCACACCATCCATCCACCCAAACCTTGGCCTTCCTCTTGTACTTCTCCCATCAACTCTTGCATTCATCACCTTCTTTAGCAGACAGCCATTTTCCATTCTCTCAACATGGCCAAACCACCTCAACACATTCATATCCACTCTAGCCGCTAACTCATTTCTTACACCCGTTCTCACCCTCACCACTTCGTTCCTAACCCTATCTACTCGAGATACACCAGCCATACTCCTCAGACACTTCATCTCAAACACATTCAATTTCTGTCTCTCCATCACTTTCATTCCCCACAACTCCGATCCATACATCACAGTTGGTACAATCACTTTCTCATATAGAACTCTCTTTACATTCATGCCCAACCCTCTATTTTTTACTACTCCCTTAACTGCCCCCAACACTTTGCAACCTTCATTCACTCTCTGACGTACATCTGCTTCCACTCCACCATTTGCTGCAACAACAGACCCCAAGTACTTAAACTGATCCACCTCCTCAAGTAACTCTCCATTCAACATGACATTCAACCTTGCACCACCTTCCCTTCTCGTACATCTCATAACCTTACTCTTACCCACATTAACTCTCAACTTCCTTCTCTCACACACCCTTCCAAATTCTGTCACTAGTCGGTCAAGCTTCTCTTCTGTGTCTGCTACCAGTACAGTATCATCCGCAAACAACAACTGATTTACCTCCCATTCATGATCATTCTCGCCTACCAGTTTTAATCCTCGTCCAAGCACTCGAGCATTCACCTCTCTCACCACTCCATCAACATACAAGTTAAACAACCACGGCGACATCACACATCCCTGTCTCAGCCCCACTCTCACCGGAAACCAATCGCTCACTTCATTTCCTATTCTAACACATGCTTTACTACCTTTGTAGAAACTTTTCACTGCTTGCAACAACCTTCCACCAACTCCATATAACCTCATCACATTCCACATTGCTTCCCTATCAACTCTATCATATGCTTTCTCCAGATCCATAAACGCAACATACACCTCCTTACCTTTTGCTAAATATTTCTCGCATATCTGCCTAACTGTAAAAATCTGATTCATACAACCCCTACCTCTTCTAAAACCACCCTGTACTTCCAAGATTGCATTCTCTGTTTTATCCTTAATCCTATTAATCAGTACTCTACCATACACTTTTCCAACTACACTCAACAAACTAATACCTCTTGAGTTACAACACTCATGCACATCTCCCTTACCCTTATATAGTGGTACAATACATGCACAGACCCAATCTACTGGTACCATTGACAACACAAAACACACATTAAACAATTTCACCAACCATTCAAGTACAGTCACACCCCCTTCCTTCAACATCTCAGCTTTCACACCATCCATACCAGATGCTTTTCCTACTCTCGTTTCATCTAGTGCTCTCCTCACTTCCTCTATTGTAATCTCTCTCTCATTCTCATCTCCCATCACTGGCACCTCAACACCTGGAACAGCAATTATATCTGCCTCCCTATCATCCTCAACATTCAGCAAACTTTCAAAATATTCCGCCCACCTTTTCCTTGCCTCCTCTCCTTTTAACAACCTTCCATTTCCATCTTTCACTGTCTCTTCAATTCTTGCGCCGGCCTTCCTTACTCTTGCTAAAAGTCTTATAGTTTCCAACTTGACTGAAAGTATACTCCCTATAAAGAGCAAAATGGTTTGTACCAAGTGTTGGAACAAATAATATTTCATATTTTCAAGAGATAATCAATCTTAAACCTGCATTATTATCCTATCCTGATATAAATAAGCTAAATGATCATCCTCAGCCACATTACTACATAGCACTACAGTTGGGACTCAAGGCATGTTACGATGAACCTTTAGTGTTCATCTACATTGCACCATGCAGGACACACTGTAAGCAACAACATGCTGCAATGATATATAAACCACTACATTTCTATTACCTATAATGGGAATGACAAGACTTACTATGAATTCTCATCTTTTCTGTAAATTTTTCAGCATGATAATCTTGAACATGCGTGAAAAAGGATCCTATAGCGCTCAATTGAATAGATTAATACTCCAGTAAAGTAATTAATGTAAAGAGTTAACTTACCATTATTAGGCAGGCATCATTATTGTTTTCTGCAATTTTTTCGGCTATTTTTAAAGCCACAAAATCTGGCCTGGAATGAAAAAAAAAAAATACATAATAGTACTGTAATTAATACTGCATTAATATTTAATCAAGACATCACAAACAAAATGGATTTACATGATACATTAAATACTACACAATAACAAGCAATACAGTTGAAAATTACCATAGGAAGATTTAACATCTGTAAATTCAATTACAATACTGTATTTGCATGGACAAAAGAAAAATATATCAAATCTTTGTAGTAGTTTGTACTTTTCCTAGCAAGATGGGTTACCCATTCACCCAATAAATAAAATATACTTAAAAAGAGTGAGCTATAATGGTTATTAACAAGATAACGACAGGTAGGTGACTGGGGTTGGTCTCTCCCAACTGCCTATTAAAGGCAAGCCACTTCTGACCTTCAGCTTATGACAAAGGGTGGTTGAAAAGAGAGATGTAACTTAAAGGACTTACATATGCCAGGTTAGGAAAAGTAACAAATATGGAAATAATTCGTATTTTTCCTAACTATACAAACCTTGAGCTCTTTACAGTGAATATATATTATGGTGAAAGCTGAAACGAGCCAAAAGACTTTTTGAAGGTTGCAAAGTGTTGGGGGCAGTTAAGGGAGTAGTAAAAAATAGAGGGTTGGGCATGAATGTAAAGAGAGTTCTATATGAGAAAGTGATTGTACCAACTGTGATATATGGATCGGAGTTGTGGGGAATGAAAGTAATGGAGAGACAGAAATTGAATGTGTTTGAGATGAAGTGTCTAAGGAGTATGGCTGGTGTATCTCGAGTAGATAGGGTTAGGGACGAAGTGGTGAAGGTGAGAACGGGTGTAAGAAATGAGTTAGCAGCTAGAGTGGATATGAATGTGTTGAGGTGATTTGGCCATGTTGAGAGAATGGAAAATGGCTGTCTGCTAAAGAAGGTGATGAATGCAAGAGTTGATGGGAGAAGTACGAGAGGAAGGCCAAGGTTTGGGTGGATGGATGGAGTAAAGGAAGCTGTGGGTGATAGGAGGATAGATGTGAGCGAGGCAAGAGAGCGTGCTAGAAATAGGAATGAATGGCGAGCGATTGTAACGCAGTTCCGGTAGGCCCTGCTGCTGCCTCCGATGCCTTAGATCACCGCGGAGGTGGCAGCAGTAGGGGATTCAGCATTATGAAGCTTCATCTGTGGTGGATAATGTGGGAGGGTGGGCTGTGACACCCTAGCAGTACCAGCTGAACTCAGTTGAGTCCCTTGTTAGGCTGGGAGGAACGTAGAGAGTAGAGGTCCCCTTTTTGTTTTTGTTTCTTTCTTGATGTCGGCTACCCCCCAAAATTGGGGGAAGTGCCTTGGTGTATGTATGTATGTATAACCACCCACCACTAGTTAGTGAGGGGGAGGGTTATAAAAGTGTAAACAGGCCACCCCACTCACACACACCCCGGTGGTATGACGTCACTTTTGATTGCAGGCAAGAATTTTAGGGGGATTGGGTGATGGTGGGACAGGTACTGCACGTGTAAATGGCTCAAGGTTTGTATAGTTAGGAAAAATAAAAATTATTCTTAAATTTATTTATTCCAACACCTAATACAAACCCTTTTGCTCTCTACAGTATAGACACACCTTTAGGTGGGTGTCCTTAACCAAACGGCTTCACACAAGCTTAATAGAGTCACCCTGACACCTTGGTAACTCTCAAATGTGTATGAGAGCTAATGGCTTGGGCAATCGGTGTGATTGTGTGTCAACCAAGCATTGTGTGAAAGAACTCTGACTCCAGGTTCTCTGTCTCCTATAGAAGGGGGCCCACGTCAGGGGGAAGAGAACCTTCCCTCGCCTGAGATTCTCCTTCTCTCCTTCGAGAAATACAATAAAGATAGTGGAAGGTTCCTCCCTCGCTTTGGAGTGAGTCCTCTCCAGACCAAGGGCTGAGCCTGGTCTGTATTCCACAGGGGAAGACGGGATAGTGGACTTCGAAGAAATCTCTGCAGCTTTATTGCCCTTATCTCTCTTGCCTTGCCTTAGGGTTGAGGAGACGCTAGGTGCCCTGATCTGAGGGTTGTGAAGTGGAGCGAGACAATGAGCAATCAGATCACTCAGAGTACCTCCCATGGGAAGGGATCCAACGTGAACTTCCTCTTGAGTGGGACTTGAGGGGGGGGGTCCCACCTGGAAAGCTTTTCCTAAGTCTCAAAAAGTCATAGGAGCCTGACTGATCTCATCCTTGTAACAAATCTCAACACTGTTAATTATTAGAAGAGAGAAGAATCTCACAGTCAACTCTTACAGAGCTGGCCATCTCAATACTGAGATCAGTCGAAGAACGTGCCTTAGCACTGGGCTTTGGCTTAACTTTCAGCATCAGAGACAGGTGACGTAGCTGCAAATGAATCTCGATCTCTGTTAAATGAAGCTTAAAGAGTTCTCTCAGCATGTTGTAGGACCCAAAAGGACTTTTGTCTTCTTCTGAGGGGAAACTTTGCCGGCGGTGTCAGGAAACAAGAGAAAAAGACTTGAGAACGGCTTTCAAAGGCTGTCCAGATATCCCTTGATTGTGGTCAGGAAGTTTGTACGATTGGGCTTGATTTTAGTGCTGCCTTTGCCCATGTTAATCCTAAAGCCCTTGTTTTGAAACTCAAACAGTTGGTGGTGGGTAGGTCTTTTTTTAGCATCATTATTGAATTTCTAAGTAATAGAGTGCTGAGTTGTTGATGGGCACCATAGTGAGTATAGAAATTTGATATCTGTTGTTCCTCAGGGTAGTGTTCTTGGCCCATTACCTTTTAAACTATATAATTATACATGACATGGGGTTTAGCCTAAAAAACAAGCTCGTTGCATATGATGAGGATACTACTCTCTTCGCACCAATTCTATCTTCTGAATGTAGATCTGGGGTTGCTGAATCCCTTAAGAGAGATCTAACTAAAATTAGTGCAAGGTGCAAATTATAGGCCATGAAGTTTCATTCCTAACAAAACCTAGCTCGTGGTGATCGTGCATGTGTAATTGTCGACAAAGAAGGCTTCGCCTTCTTGCAACTTCTCTCAACCTGGGAACTTTTGGAGAAAGCCCAGAAGAGAAAGAGATTCCTCATGAAGATGAAGATGTTCGTGGAATTCGTATCCCCGACAATGAACTAGGCGTTTGCGTGCATTGGGAATCATAATTAGATCCTTTCCCAAACTTGGGAAGTGATCATGGAGCAGCTTCTTAGTATCCAGATCATGATTCTCCGGAGACCTCAACGCTTTGGTGATAGTGCTCGTGGATGATCCTCTTCCTGTCCTTATTAGCCTTCTCTGCTCATGGGGGTATCTCACCTTGTGGAAGTGACTCCTAAGGAGATGGAGCACAACTTTGACAATCAACCTTCTTTGTGCGTACGTGTGGATAAGGTGTTCGTAGCACATCCAAAACACAATCAGCGTAAGAGGTCTTAGGCAGCTTTTTTTCCTCATCAGGGAGTTCCAGCGCATACATATATCAAAGCGTCCAAGGAGCGTCCCTGGACAGGAGAGAGACTACAGCTTAGCTGGTTTTCCTCACAAGTATCATCCGTAAATAACCCTTTGTGGGACATACCACTTGAGGCAAGACCTTAGCCCTTGGACCTTGCTCCTTGACACTTCCCCTGGGGTAAGGTTTTGGTATAACACTACTTCAGAAAAAAAAACAACTATGAAGAAGAACCTTGTAATAGCAAGGGAAGAAGAAGGTACAGGAACAAACGAAGCAGGTGACGGTGCAACAACGCTTTTACCACGCCTTTACCACGGTTAAGAACTTCACAGCAGAATGACCCTCAGCATCAGACAGTGGTTCATTAACAATCACATCAAGGGACATGTCCCGGAGTGTAACTCCACCATTATCATTATTACTTGCCAAGCTACAACCCTAGTTGGAAAAGCAAGATGATATAAGCCCAAAGGCTCCAACAGGGAAAATAGCCCAATGAGGAAAGGAAATATGAAAACAGATAGAACAGTGTGCCTGAGTGTACCTTCAAGCAGGAGAACTCTACCCTAAGACAGTGGAAGAACATGGTACAGAGGCTATGGCACTACCCAAGACTAGAGAACATTGGTTTGGTTTTAGAGTTTCCTTCTCTTACGAGAGCTAATTACCATAGCTAAAAGAGCCTCTTCTACCCTTATCACGTGGAGAGTAGCTACTGAATAATTACAGTGCTGTAGTTAACCGAATCTTCGTTATCTTTGTGTTGTCAATTGTATGAGGAAAGAGGAGTATGTGTAAAGAATACGTATGTGTAGGCAAAGAAAAAAAGAACCGTAACTAGAGAGATCCAATATAGTACTTTCTGACCAGACAAAGGACCTAAAAACTATCTAGCGTTAGTATTTCAACGAGTAGCAGTTTACTACTTATAAACTTATCTGCAGGTAGGATGAGAGGAGCTTCTCGACTGAAGGGTGGCCATCAATGCCAAGGGTAGGCCACAGCACACACTGGTCCAGGTCCTTGCAAGGGTCATCAACAGTTACATTAGTGGGAGAGCTTTGGACGAAAGGCAGGAGGGTATTACCTTCACTAAATGAAGGTATTATTCTTGTCATTCTCAAATAACTCCCTAAGAGAACGTCAGGGGTCTCTTCTTTTCTCCTCCATAAGACACCATCTTGGAAGAAGAAGAGGAGCACGCAGCAGCCTTAGAACCTCAAAAAGGGAGACAGGAACCCGTGAGCTTCTTGGGGATTCATTTCGGGTGTAATCAGAACTTATTTTGTAGAACCCCTCTTCAACTGCAGTACTACTACTCTGCTTCTTAACGAACTCGGCCCAATGCCTCAGATGCCGCTCCCAACACTCAGGATAGGAGGATTCCTGTAACAGGAATGTCCCCTGCAACAGCTATAAAGTTCATGAGTCGACTTCCAGCTAACTTGCGTACCAGCCAGAAGCCTTACCGGGTTTGCTGGACACAGACACACGTCTGTCAATGGAGTCAACATCACAACAGCAATCCAAACACACAAGCTCAAGGAAAAAGCAGAATAATTAGAAATTTCTAGCTAAAGCATGGAAAGTATGTACAGATGGAAACTGGAGTCCCTGACACACCTCACTCCAAAGAAGTTAACCCTGTTACACCAAGCAGATAGTGTAGCGAGAGATAGTAAACGTGGTTGGAGGTGGTAAACACAGGAACTTGCCATGCAGTAAGGGTGGTAGAGGGCCAGGGTCCACTTCTTCACAGTGAGGTGTACCAGGAATTACTGTGTCCAACGACACTTGTGTACTCTTTGGCGGCCAAAATTAAAGTGAAGGCGAGTGCCACCTGTCAGGTGGGCGTGGCTTCCCTGCAATGTGACAGCCAGCTAGGTTTACCTTGATAAAAGCTTAACGACCAGTCTCCAGCTACACTGGTCACACAAAGGTTTGTATTACGTATAGCAACAAACATGGTTTTCCCGAACTCATATTCCGAACTCATATTGTTACACACAGTAGGTACATAAAGATACTCACACATTGTCTCTGATATATTCATTTGCCTGATAATACCCAGCAATCACCAGCCCTTGAGACCTGAAGCGTTGTTCAATCTACAAAAAAGGAAGTAAAATTATTACCTTTCCCCACATAATTTCTTACACTTGTTTAGAACTACTGGAATAGAAACCCTTCAAATATACAAATCATTTTACAGTACACATTAGCTTTATCATTATAAAATCTATTACATAACACAATAGAAATAAAAATGGCACAGTTTTCTGAATACTGAATAATGGAAACTATTATAGAAGTCCACAAGATAGAAACGGTATGTGTTCCAAAAACAGATTCGCATAGTAAGGTCAACCAAAGCTAACAAATTCATCCAGCTTATGCTCTCCAACTCCATACCCTCTAATGTTTTCAGTCAGTTGATCACACTACCATGAGCAAGATAGCTTATGTATGTATCAAGAATTCTTAAAGCTATTTATACATAATAAAATGTTTTTAAAAGATAACTGATCTGTGTTTCATTCAATGATTTCCCTAGCCTTTCAACTACTAAGTTTTTTCTGAATGTTTTCAATCAGCTGATTTCTCTACAACTAGCAAGCTAATCTACTGATGTACCATGAATCAAAGAAGTTATTTGTACGTGACAAGATTTTAAAAGGTGTCAATTTATATTCTATATATTGATTTATCATACATATTAATGACCAACAAATAAAAAATGGAGTTTTTATGATAAAACAAAGTTTTATGAATACTTACCTGGCAGTTATATATATATAGCTGAGTCTCTGACTGCGGCAGAATTTAATCGAAAATCGCGGCAACCGCCTTGTGGTGGTTGTGTGGTTAGATGGTTAACAACCCTTACAGGGTGGTACTTGGAATCATTCCCATTTTCTGTTCCTCAGATTATCTTTGCCCGACCTGTCTCCTAAGGGGAGGTGGGTGGGCTTTAATATATATATATATAACTGCCAGGTAAGTATTCATAAAACTTTGTTTTATCATAAAAACTCCATTTTTATGAATAGAACTTACCTGGCAGTTATATACAGTATATATAGCTGATTCACACATTTGGAGGAGGGAAACAGACAGAAAAAACATAGTTGGGGAAACAACAAAAGAGTTGTAGGAGAACAAACACCTTGATTCCTTACCTGCTAAGGTAGCTGACTTTAAAGGTAACTGCCTCTAGAGTCGCTTTCCCTTAGGAGAGTTCAGCCAGGAGTAGACCCGCTACGCTGCAAACAACTCAATCGAGTCTGTCAAAGGGGTAGGACCAACAACTTGACTAGACTTCAGAAAACTACCTTCCCATATAAAAAACCTGCAACCTTACTAAAGCTAACCATCTAACCTTGCAGAAATAGATATAAACTATCTATCTGGACTGAGGGAACCGTACCACAGGACGAGGACCTCAGACAACCGTAAAAAAAAAACACAAACCCATATACAAGTACATAAACTAAGGTTGAGTGGGGGTAGTAACTCCTTTGCCTAATACAGAAGCCGCAGCTACGTATGGGCCCAAGGTATAACACTTATCGTAGTCCACTCTTACCTCTCTGAGGTAATGAGAAGCGAAGACAGAGTTGCTCCTCCAGAACGTTGTGTCCATGATCTGCTTAACTGACATATTTTTCCGGTATGCCAGTGAAGCAGCAATGGCCCTTACTTCGTGAGCCCGTACTTTTAACAGGGCGAAGTTTTCTTCCTCACAAAAGAGGTGGGCTTCCCTAATAGTTTCCCTCAGGAAAAAGGACAAAGCGTTCTTTGACAGGGGTTTTTGAGGATCCTTCACTGAACACCATAAGGAGTTGGAAGCACCCCTCACGCTCTTAGTGTGAGCCAAATACGCCTTGAGAGCCCTAACCGGGCAGAGGAGGCTTTCCTGTTCCTGACCTACTAGATCCGTGAGGTTAGGGACTTCAAAAGTCCTAGGCCAGGGTTTCGAAGGGTTCTCATTCTTGGCGAGAAAGTCGAACCTCAAGGAAAAACCGCTCCATTTAGGGTGAAGCCTACACGCTTCTCGATTGCCTGGACCTCGCTGATCCTCCTGGCAGTCGCTAGAGACAAAAGGAAGAGGGTTTTCTTAGTCAGATCTCGCAGAGAAGCTTGCGAGATAGGCTCAAACTTCCTGGAGCACAAGAACTTAAGCACCACATCCAGGTTCCAAGAAGGGGGCCTTAAGTGCACCTGCTTCGTTGTCTCAAAAGACCTAATGAGGTCCTGCAAGTCCTTATTCTGAGATAACTCTAAGCCTCTATGCCTAAAGACGGTTGAGAGCATGCTCCTATATCCTTTAATGGTAGATACAGCCAGCTTAGCATCCTGCCTGAGGTACAAAAGAAAGTCTGCAATCTGGCTCAGAGAGGTAGAGGACGAGGAAACCTTGCGCCTCCTGCACCAAGCTCTAAAAGTCTCCCACTTTGACTGGTAGACTCTTTGTGAAGAGATCCTCCTTGCCCTGGCAATAGCTTTCGCCGCTTGTGCTGAAAAGCCTCGAGATCTAACGAGCTTCTCGACAGTCTGAAGGCAGTCAGATTGAGAGCGAGGGGGTTTTGGTGAAATCTCTCGAAGTGGGGTTGTCTGAGAAGATCTGGACTTGCCGGGAGTCTTCTTGGAAAGTCCATCAGTAACCCTACCACTTCGGTGAACCATTCCCTCGCAGGCCAGAATGGAGCCACTAAGGTCATTCGTCCCGAATCGAGGAGAGCGAACTTCCTGACAACCAGATTGATGATCTTGAACGGGGGAAAGGCATACATGTCCAGCCCCGTCCAATCCATCAAGAAGGCGTCCACTGCAACAGCTGCCTCGTCCGGTACTAGGGAGCAGTAGTTCGGGATCTTCTTGTTTAGACCGGAGGCGAAAAGGTCTATTACTGGTCTGCCCCACAACTTCCAGAGGCTCCGACAGACATGCGGATTGAGAGTCCACTCCGTAGGAAGGACCTGTCCCCTCCTGCTGAGCATGTCTGCCCTGATGTTTCTCTGCCCTTGAACAAACCTTGTCAACAGCTGGGTCTCGTTCTCGCTCGCCCAGAGGAGAGGCTCTCTCGCAGTTGAGAACAGAGAGAGGGAGTGAGTTCCCCCTTGCTTCCTTATATACGCAAGAGCTGTGGTGTTGTCGGAATTGATCTCCACAGTCTTTCCCGAGACCGAGGTCTTGAAGGCCTTGAGCCCTAACAAAATGGCCATCAACTCCTTCCTGTTGATATGCCAACTGACCTGACTCCCTTCCCAAATACCTGAGACCTCTTTGTTCCCTAGTGTTGCTCCCCAGCCTGACTCGGACGCGTCTGAGAATAACACTAGGTCGGGGTTCTTCTTGAACAAGGAGATCCCTTTTCCCAACAGAACTGGGTCCAGCCACCACATTAAAAGATCCTTGATCTCTGTCGGGATGGGAAAAGAAAAAGTGTCCTCCTGGATCTTTCTGTTCCAAACCTTTGCGAGGAAGTGTTGCAGAGGCCTTAGGTGCAGTCTCCCCAAAGGGACAAACTGCTCCAGGGAGGATAGAGTTCCCAGCAGACTCATCCACTCCTTCGCTGAGCATTCCTGCTTCCTCAAAAAGTCTTTGACTTTGTCCAGGCACCTGGTCTGCCTCTCCTGGGAGGGAGAAGCCTGAAAAAGAACTGAATTCAGAACTATCCCCAAATAGAGAATAGTCTGATTCGGCTCGGTCTGAGACTTCCCCCAGTTGACGATGAGTCCCAGGTCCTGAGTGATCGTATAAGTTTTCATTAGGTCCTCCAGACATTTCTCTTTCGACTGTGACCGGATCAGCCAGTCGTCTAGATAGAAGGAGACCCTTATCCCCTCCTGGTGTAACCAGCCTGCCATATTCGCCATAAGTCTGGTGAAGACTTGGGGAGCTGTGCTGAGACCGAAGCAAAGTGCCCTGAACTGGAAGCACTTGCCCTGGAACACAAACCTCAGATATCTCCTCGAAGACGGATGAATGGGGACGTGAAAATAAGCGTCCTGTAGGTCGAGAGAAACCATCCAGTCTCCTGGACGAACTGCAGCCAGCACTGACTGAGTCGTCTCCATGGAGAACTTTGTTTTCTCCACAAAGGCGTTCAGAGAGCTGACATCTAGGACTGGTCTCCATCCACCCGAGTTCTTGGGAACCAGAAACAGGCGATTGTAAAAGCCTGGTGAGGCGAGGTCTTGAACTGGCTCAATTGCTCCCTTGACCAACATCTGGTCGACTAGCTCCAGAAGAGCCTCTCGTTTCCCCGCGTCGGTGTACTGAGCCACTAAGGCCAGGGGAGAGTTTGAGAGAGGTGGTTTCTTTAAAAAGGGGATCTTGTAACCTTCCTTGACGACTGAGAGGGACCAGGTGTCCGCCCCTCTCCTTTCCCAAGACTGCCAAAAACGAGACAGTCTTACCCCTACTGGAGTCTGGAGGACTTCCATCTCATTTTTTGGACCGAGGCCTAAACGCACCCCTGCTGGTCCTTGGCCCTGACTCTTGTCTTCTCCCCCTAAAATCCGCTCTCGAGGAGATCCTTCCCCGAAAGGGCTGTTGAAACTTCTTCTCCTCCTTCTTTAGAGGAGCAAGAGCAACAGGTAAGGTCTTTCTAGCCGACCGAGACAAAAGGTCCTGAGTAGCCTTCTGAGCCAGAGAAAAGGAGATATCTCTGACCAGAGCTTCAGGAAAAAGATGACGAGAAAAAGGGGCGTAAAGCAGCTCCGACTTCTGGGCAACAGTCACAGATCTAGAGGTGAAGGAGCACAAAAGGGCCCTCTTCTTTAAGACCCCTGCTGAGAAAAGGGAAGCCAATTCATTAGCTCCATCCCTTAGAGCTTTGTCCATGCAGGACATGATACTCGTCAGGTCCTTCTTGTCCTCCAGGAGTTCAGACTTCCTGGCCAGAGTCCCGAGAGACCAGTCCAGGAAGCTGAAAACCTCGAAAACCCTGAAAATTCCCTTGACGAGGTGATCAAGCTCCGACATGGACCACATCACCTTGGCAGAGTTTAAAGCATGCCTTCTTGCCGAGTCCACAAGAGCCGAGAAGTCACCTTGGGAGGAGGAAGACACTCCTAACCCCAAAGGTTCCCCTGTCTCGTACCACATACTGGCCTTGGAAACGAGCCGGGACGGTGGAAAAGAAAAGGTGGTCTTGACAGCTTGTCTCCGTTCCTCCATCCAATCAACCACTTTAGCGAGAGCTTTCCTGGCCGAAATTGAAAGTTTCCTTTTGATGAAGGCCGACGACTTAGTAGCTTTCTTCCTGGTAAATTGAGACTGAGGAGAACGAGGGGCCGAAGGTTGAAATTCCTCCCCATAAAGTTCCAAAAGAGAGCGAGAAAGAACCTTGTAATCGCTAGAAGAGTCGGCAG
The DNA here is from genome assembly GCF_036898095.1 of Palaemon carinicauda. Classification (NCBI taxonomy): domain Eukaryota; kingdom Metazoa; phylum Arthropoda; class Malacostraca; order Decapoda; family Palaemonidae; genus Palaemon; species Palaemon carinicauda. Next base: position 29,556,468 of record NC_090754.1, on the reverse strand, counting down.
GTTTTTCTTCCTCTTCCGAAATATCTTCGAGGTCCTGCTCAAGGATAACATCCCGAAGAGTTGGGCTACCAGCAGTCTGGCAGCGAGAGCTGTTTGAATCCTGGCGCCGAGCGCCGCTAACATCCAGTCGGCGAGAGGCGGTATCATCACGATGACGAGCAGCGGTATCATCACGATGACGAGCAGCGGTATCGTCACAATGACGAGAGGCAGTATCGTCACGATGACAAGAAACGGAAGCGTCCTGAAGATGCAGGGTGCCGTCGCCTTGAAAATGCAGACTGCATTCATCCTGTTTCCTAAGAAACGAGGCAGTAACGTCCAGGTGTTTTGAAAGGGAAACGGAATCGTCACGGCGCCGAGAACGAGAGGCAGTATCGTCCTGGCGGCGGGAGGGGGGGGAAGGAAATTCCTGGCAGCGTGCCGATGAAGATGGTGCACGTTGTCGTACGGCCAACGAAGTGCGCAGGGGTTTCTTGGGAGAAATACTAAGTTCTCTCTTAGAAGAAGATCTCTTAACAGGCAAAGAGACGTCCTTACGTCTGACGGACTGAGAAGGGTGGCTGAAAGCTTTAACTAACGATGAAAGTTGTTCCTGCATAACAACCATGAAAGCTTTAGCAACCTCCGCTGGCTCTCACGGTGCCGAAGACGGCAGTTGTCGTACGGCTTGACTGGGAGCGCTGGCAGAAGAAGCAGGGAGTCTAGCAGGATTAACTGGACTAAGGACTCTCTGTTTCGCCCTTTTAACAGGAACATCGAAATCGTCTTCCGAAGGATCAGGGTCTCTGCTACTCGAACCGGGAGAGGGAGAACGAGACTGCACGTCCCGGTTCCACCCTCTCTTCATTGGTCTTGATTCGTAATGCCAATTACGTCTGGGAGAACGATCAGGCGAAGACACAAACATATCTGACACGCCTTTCCTACGGCGGTCAAGAGCAGCCTGGGAGATCGCAACAGGACTGTCTGAGGCGACGACTGACCGAGGATAAGCACCTCTCACCCCCTTTCGGCTTTCGACGTACCTTCTCCCTTGGTCCTGGGAGCTTGGTAGAGGTCTAGACCTAGGGGTATGACAGATTTGATCAGTCGCCACCTCCACTGCACTTTCACAAGCACTAATTTCACCAACACTCTTACCTTTAAAGGCCTCCAACTGTGCTTTAATGGCCTCCAATTCAGTAGCTAATTTAGCATACCCAGGATCATCCGTAGGCACAGGTCCTGTAGAAGGGGCAGGAGTCACTACATTTGGGGAAGGAATACCTTCCAAAGGGGTTACAAGCAAAGGGTCAATAGATGAATCTAAGCTAGGCTCACTAGCAGACTTTGACTTTGATTTAGCTCTTCTAACTCTATCAATCTCGAGTTTGCGCACATAGCGCTGCATAGCTAACCAATCATTATCACTTAAAACCTCGCATTCCTTGCACTTATTATCTAAGGCACATTCAAACCCCCTGCAACCCATACAGATAGTGTGAGGGTCAACCGAAAGTTTCGGCAACCTCACCTTGCAAATATCATTCGCACAAACACGATAATGAATTTTCTCACTCATGATAATAAAGGAAAAAAAGACAAAAAACCAAAACAACACGATTGCCAAATCCCAACACAGTGTACTTCACCAAAAACGAAGTCCAAACAGGCGATGAAGGGAAAGCGATCCGAAAAACTCTGAAAGGCGGACCAACGATCTTGTCGATCCGGCCGGCAGAGATAATCTGAGGAACAGAAAATGGGAATGATTCCAAGTACCACCCTGTAAGGGTTGTTAACCATCTAACCACACAACCACCACAAGGCGGTTGCCGCGATTTTCGATTAAATTCTGCCGCAGTCAGAGACTCAGCTACTGTATATATATAACTGCCAGGTAAGTTCTATTCATAAAATTACAAATTTTGAAAGTAATTTGTATTTTTCCTAGATATACAAACCCGAGTCCTTTAACTAGGGAAATAATTTCTGTGCAAGCTGCTACAGCCATTGAATTCATTAACGAGGTAGTTAATGGCAGGTGGTACGTGCGGGCAAGTAACCCCACCCAACCACCTATGGGAAGAGCCTCACTTAGACTATCCTACTCAGGATTGAGAGGGGTGGCTAAGGAGGGAAGTTTAATTTAAATGAATTAGGTCTGTATAGCTAGGAAAAATACAAATTATTTTCAAAATTTTTTATTTGTCCCTACACAAATACAAACCTTCATCCTTCAAATAGGGTGGATTCTTTTCTTTCTTGGAAAAGTTAGTTTGACAGGGCCCGTACGGGACCAAAGGAGATGACTCAAGCAACTGCCTATCAGTATTTCATGAGGATGAGAATACTGATAGGGCTTGGCTTGTCCAGGAAAAATTGTAAATCTGCACTGTTATAAACCCTTCCCCAAAGGGGATATCAGTCCAGAATAATATACATGGTGCATGATTGATTAATAGGTTGGTATAAATTCCATGGGGGTGATACCTAATGAATGAAGCTCAGAATGTAACTTACAAGCATCAAATCAGATCCAGCATATAACGTTTTGACTGCTTTGTCTCCAAGAGAGGGGACAGAAAAAATGAGGATTAGCCAGTCACTATCATTCATTTCAGATTTACATCTACACATTGCCATAGACAAGACGCTTCCTGTCCGGTGTGGGAGCTGGGTTGGTTATACAACTACTCGAGCAGCCATCACAGGAACAAGAACATAAGTGACAAGGGACTTGTGAGTATACAGTACTCCCGTAGATAAAAAGCCGTGAAGGTGGTTTGGCATTTCTAAATACCAGCCTTCAGCATCTGGTTGACTAATGAAGCCCTCTTAAAGAGTAAGGTGGAGCCTATACCCCCAAATTCATGAGCTTTGGTCTTAGCTGGTACCTCAACCCTCTCAGGAGCTGAGGTGTATGCAGTACGGATCATCTCACGAAGCCGGAAAGAGATCATGTTCGTTGACATCTCTTTCTTGATCCTGCCACTGCTAACAAAGAGTTGCTGTGACTTAAGTCTGAGTATCAGGTCCTCTTCAGATAGCACCACAGACTCTTCATAAGACACAAAAGCACTATCTCTCATCATTACACAGCACTTCACATAGAGAAGGGATGGATAAGTTCTCCAACTAGGGGTTGTGTGCCGACGGGTTCCGTGTCTTGGGTACAAAGTCCAGCATATAACTGCAGGAGACCTCCTTCACCCCTTTTCATGGGTGACTAAGAAACAGACCCTGCAAATCTCTTAATCTCTCTGCCGATGCTAAGGGTAGCAAAATGAGTCTTGAGAATCAGAGCTCTGTTTGACAAGCCTTCTAAAAAGGCCCATACAGGATACGCACAAGAGCTTTAGGGACAAGGGTTACCTCCCAATCTGGAGGCCTTAGGCTCCAAATTAGGCAAGGTTGTTTGAAGTTCCTCATGAGCAGATATCTTCCAGGAAGAGGAGAGGTCTATCCTTTCAGCCGATAGCCTCTGACGCCTACAACAGAGAGACACTTCTCTCGACGAAGGAAATTCATGATCTGTGCTAGAGTTGCTACAACCAAAGCAAAAGATGGTCTACTTCCCCTGGTAGATAGCTGCAGAGGACCATCCCAAATACCCTGACATCTCCTGTGCAGTGGCTCGTGAAGAAGCTTTTTGCTTGGTGGAGACGCTGGATAGCCTCCAACCGTGAAGTTCCAACGACTTCTCGGATTGGTGGTACTTCTGAAGGAGTGGCTGAAAGAGGAGTGTGGACCATTGAGGTACAGAAGTTCTCTCAGGACCTCAATTGATTTGAATACTATTCAGCATGGGACCATATGAGACCCACCAGGGGCAACCTGAGTCCTGGCGTAGCCAACATTTAGTTGATTCAAGGGCAGATCAGGCTGAACAGAAGAAAGGAGTGGAGAATGCGTCCAGGTGATCCTATGGGCGTTGGAAGGTATCTTCATCAAACATGGACCAAGGGTCTCGAATGGGGGAGAAAAACACTGGAAGCTTTCTGTTTGGCAGTGTGGTCAACAGGTCAATCTCCTAGCAACCCCCCAGGGCAAGAAAACTCTCTGCTACACAAGGATGTAGGGACTACTCTAACCCTACACTCCATCCCTGGAAAATGAGTTTGTTTATTAGTACATTCCTCTTGCCCAGAATGTATCTGGCTGACAATTCTATGGCGTGGAACGTCACCCAAGTGTGCATGCGCTTTGTCAGCTCACAGAGAGGATGCGAGGTTGTGCCCCATTACTTGTTGATGTAAGCCACTATGGTTGTTGTCAGTCATCATCACTACTGAGTGCCTCCTAAAATATTCTTGGAATCCTAGCAGCCTTAGAATGGCTGTTTCCATTTTAGAATGGCTGTTTCCATTTCAAGGATGTTTATGTACAGATGCATTTCTTATGATTAAACACCTGAGATGACACAGTTGTTCAGGTGTGTGGCCAACAACAGTTGTTCAGGTGTGTGGCCAACAACTCCTTCAATGCAACCGAGAATAGTTTCATGTCAGGAGACAGAGTTGAGCTGGATTCCTCTGATGAGGATTACCTCACTCAGCCACCCGGTAGGAGCGCCCTAGCCTCTTGTACTACCGGAACAAGAAGGAACAGCAGCTTACTGGTGATTGGCCTATGATCTTTCAAAATCCACTCAGAAGCTGAGACTTCTGTCTTAGATAGAAATTGGTGCGCAACCTCCTTGAGCTTTCTGATACAATCGTCGGACAAAAAGACTCTTGGTGCTGCCTTGTCTATCAACAGGCCCAATTACTTCAACCTCTGTTTGAGTATGAGTATTAACAGATTGCGACAAAATGCAAGAATCAGATCTCAATCCTGTAGAAACTGCCTCGCAGAGAAGGCTAGGATCAGCCAATCATCAAGATAAATCAGCAGACGTACCACTTGAGAGTAGGGCCAAGCTACTACCAAGGTTAACACCCAAATGAACACCTGGGAAGGAAGCTGTACACAGTCCGAAGCACTTTCAAGAGGACTGATGTAAAGGTACTGTACATGAAAGTATGTATTCTTCAGGTCCCCCAAAAGCATGAAGTCTCATTCTCTAATGAAACGAAACACAGCATAGACAATACTATTTCCATCCTGAACTTTGTTGGTCATGTAAACTTATTCAAAGAAGAGAGGCAGCTAACTGGTCTCTAGCCCACACTTGACTTCACCAGGAAGAGCTGACTGTAGAAACTCGAAGACTCATCTCGATCATTTTCGAGAGCTGTCTTATTCAACATTCCTTCCAGCTCTATCCTTATTAGCAGAACATCACAAGACTTGCAATGCTTGCTTACTAGAATGTATGAAATATCACATGAGGTTGGGCTCAAGATAAAGAGAAGAAAGACAGAGATGATGAGAAAGGAAAATGCATGGGAAGATGAAATATTGAAACGAGAAAGCATTAATGAGGTAGAAACATTTAAATATTTAGGAACTATGATCTCTAATAGAACTGGAGTTTAATGAAAGATTGAATATAGCAAATCTGACAATGACTAGGTTGAGTAAAATTTGGAAATCAAATTGCCAGAAATTACATATAAAAATCAGGCAATATATCAGTTAGTGAGATAGGTGTTGTATGAACAGGAGTCGTGGTATGACAATGAAACAATATCCAACAGATTTTGTAGATTTGAGAACAAAGCCCTCAGAAGAATATTAGGAGTTAAATGCCTGGACAGGATTAGAAATGAAACTATGAGAGATTACTTGTGTGCATATGTGGATGAGATCACGGTGAGGGGTAGATGGAAAGATTAGTTCACCAAACATTTAACTGGGCTCCACAAGGCACTATAAGAGTTGGAAGACCCAGGCCTACATAGCTGAAGACTATGAAGCATGAAGTAGGAGATGGTGAATGGAGAAGTATTGATTTAAAAGCTCAAGACAGAGAACTCTAGAGTAATCTAACCAAGGCCCTTTCGTCAATAGGCGTAGGAGATGATGTTGATAAACCACGATGGGATGGTATTCTGTCAAATTTGCTGGCAACAGGGGATGGAGTTTTGGTTTTTTCCACAAACTCTGCAACAAAAGAAAAAGACAGATCTTTCCACCCCTTGGAGTGTGAAACAAGATAAGTCAGTAGCACAAGGGGGAACATCTCCCGGTACCCAACAGCCACAAAGAAACCGATCACAAGAAGAGCCAGAAACGTAATCCTAATTGCATGTACAAGTGGGAATGTCTCATTGCACATAAGAACTTGGGAGACCAATCACTGGTTCCTTCTCTAACCAAGTTACCGATGGCACGCAAGCAAGGGAATATAACCACATGCCATTTCTCCCCCTTCAAGTAGCTGAGCCTTACTTCTTCTATTTCTTCAGAATTAGAAGAATAAATGTCACAATCGGAAGTTGAAAAGGAGGAAGAAGAGCAAACACACTACTTCCCCGGCCAGCCTTCTTCAAAGTTGAGACTGCCTGGATGCTCAGGAGCAAAAACTGATTCACAGGATGATCCTCTTCCCTTTGTGCACTTTGGTGCCACCAAAGAGAAACTATGGTACCTACCTTGCTAATGATTCAACAGTGTTGTTGAAAACATACTCCTATTTATAGGATGAGTGGTTTCCATATGCATGGGAGCAAACATGACTAATTTGGAAATACTTTGTACATTTCCTAACCATACAAACCTGAAGCTCTTTACTGTGGAGATATATATCGGCGACAGCTGAAACTAGCCGTAACACTTTTAGCGAGGTGCTACTCCCCTACGCTAGTTAGCAGGGGGGTAGACCAACCACCAAGCTACAACTCACAGGTGCTAACACAAGCCACTTTGCAATTGCAGCAGGACTTCCAGGGGGTTAGGTGATGGCAGGCCAATATGAGTAAATAACTTCAGGTTTGTATGGTTAGGAAAAATACAAATTATTTCCAAATTTGTCATTTGTCCCAGCGCCAAATGCAAACCTTTCAGCTCTTTACTATAAAGACTCACATTTATGTGGGTGGAAGTTCTAAACCAACTGACTGCTCACTGACCCAGGGTGCAACTCTTATGCTTCGCACAAGCTGTGGAAAAGTACACTCTATCACCTCGCTAACTCCCAATGAGAAATAATGGCCTGAGCAATTATACAAAAGTGTGAAAACTAAGTGATGTGACTCATCAAAGTAAGACTTCAGTTGAAACTATGCCTTTTTTTACCTGGACATTACCCTTCTCCTACCTCGCTGGGAGATCGGGAATGTAAAAATATACATGCATATATTAGGATACATACGAGACAGTGACCTACCTACAGTCAGAGGAGGTCAGCTTTCAGAGTTCCCAGGCTTGCTCAAGCCCCAAGAGAGGGGAGAATGAAAGACAAAAAGGCCAGTCATACACACATTCACACTAGACCTTCAACCGGGAAACATCTGCCTCAACCGACTGCTACTTATTCTACGAGGGAGCTGAAGTATTAATGATCATGTTTTGTACAGCCACCACAGGACCTATGGAGAATGTGTCAAGGCTCCTGTGAGTTACGTCTGGCAAGTAATGGGCAGTGAACGTAGACTGACTTTTCCACACACCTACCTGTATGACCTGCATCACACTGAAATTCTTTCTGAACACCAGGGACGTACTAACACCCCTGACATCATGAGCTTTAGGTCTACGGTCAAGTGGGGATAAGTCCGCTTAGAGGGCTCTTTGATCACTTTCCTGATCTAGGAAGAGATCAAGTTCCTTGTAACTCTTCTCTTGACGCTACCTGTGCTGACAAACAGTCTACTGATCTGTCGAACTCAACCCATAGGTAACTTATGACAGTATGGAAACTCGCAATCTGGAAGGTCATGAATCTAGAATCTGCTACAGTCAAATTCCAGTCTAGCAAAAAACTCAAGAATGCAGTTAAGTGTACTTCCTGGGATTGTAGTACTTGTCCTAGATTCCATGGAAGCAGTCTGATTTCTAACTAAGGGCATGTATGATCAGAACTGCATATGTGGAGAGAGAATTCCTTTGAGGAGGCAATGTCAACTGTGCTTAGTTTAAAGGCGAGGCTTCCAGCTGAGGGATAGTCTTTCACCAACGACATTGAACCGAGTGCCACTAAAAGTTGCTGGAAAACTTCCAATTTTACTGTAGAAATTACTGTTCTGAGATATATCTGCACCTGTGGTTGTTCAAGAAGATTGGGGAGCGGAGGAAGCTCTCTCAGTGTCTGTGAGCAGGTGTAGAAGATCCGGGAACCATTATGCATGCTGCTGCATCGGAGCTAGAGTCATCGAAAGGTCTTGCGATGTCCGTACTTTGTTCAGCTCTTCCTTACTGGGCAGAAAGGGTAAAGAACGTATAAACCTCTAGACTGACACCCATGTGTTGGGAATCGTCTTGTCCGAACACCTGGGGATTTACTACTGATGAGCAGTACCCCAGAAAGCTCCGGTTGAGACACGTCGTGAATAGGTCTATTGTTGGCAAACCTCACAAAGTCAAGACTTTGTTGGTTATCAGTTGATTCCATGACCACTAGGAGCCCACTATCTGAGTCTTCCTGCTCAGTTTGTCCGGCAAGATGTTTCTCTTTCTCGAATTACAGCGAGGTGAGAGGGCTACCAAGTTGTCTTCCGTTCATCTGATTATCCCTACAGCCAGATGTCCTAAGGGCTGTGAAAAGTACCTCCTTGCTTGTATATATAAGCTATTACAGTGATGTTGTCGCTCCTCAGTACCACGGAGAGTCTTGAGAAGGGCTGTTAGAAGAATTTGAGAGATAAAAGGTTGCTCTCATTCCATGAGGTTTATGTGGCAGTGTTGCTGGGCATCACACCACCGTCCAGAGATGAAATGGTGCAACAGGCGGGCGAGCCCTATCCCCCTTTTTCTTTGATGTATCCATAACAAACATCTATCTCAGGGAAGGAGCAAGAATATCTACTCCTCTGAGTAGGTTGGTATCTGATATATAGCACTGCTCAGACCATATAGGGACCAGTAGATCTGGCAGGTCTTTGTGCTGAGACCAGAATGTCTTCTGCTGCCACAGGAGACTCTGAGTACGGAGAAGACTAAGCTACTACTGTAGTGTTGTCGCTCATCCATACCGCCAGGAACTGGTGGAACTGTTGAAGGGTGAGGAAGGCTGCCCTCTTTCTGATTCAGACCACAGGTCGGAGATAGTATGGTGCAGCATGTGCCCCTCCCCCCCACCCTTCCTTTAATGCATCTGAAAAGAGCATCAACTCCGGGTGAGGAACGAGAGGATCAACCCCTTTGCAGAGGTTCTCGTCTGCCAACCACAATCTGAGATCCATCTGTACCTCTGGTCCTAGGTGGACTAATGAGTCCGGGGAATCGATGACTTGATTTCACTAGTATTTGAGATGCTACTGGTGGAATCTCATCCTGAGGCGTCCATTGGGTACTAGACAGGACAGAGATGATTGTTGGCCGGGCAGACATAGCCAGCTCTGAGCTAGGAGCTCTTCTCGCCTGAGGCAGGCAGTGTCCTGCTACCTTCCTCAAACTCTGAATTCTTTCGTCTGATGGAAAGGCTTTATGCCATTTGGTGTCTATTATCATACCAAGATATACTAGTCTTTGAGGGGGAAGCAGTTGAGACTTCTCGAGGTTTACTACGATCCATAGATCTTGGCAAAGCCTCAGATGTTTGTCTCTGTGTTGAAGAAGGGTAACCGCCGAGTCTGCTAGAATCAGCTAGTAGTCCAGATATCTTATGAGACATATACCAATTCTGCGAGCCCAAGATGATACTAGGGTGAACACACTTGTGAAGAAAGTAAAGTGGGTGCTCAGCCCTGGTATGCGAGTGTGCGGGGTAGCCAGCTAACCCCACCCCTCCCGCTAACTAGCAGTTACGGTGGTTATCCCTCCCTAAAATGCCCAAGGCTCGTCTATCAGCTTCGTCGAAAGTAATATCCCTATAAATAGCGTAGGGTTTGGATTTAGTCGAAGCAAACGTTCATTCATCCACGAAAAGTACATGCAGCTGGCGAAGCTCTCAGTCATCTTGTTGGTAGTAGGTATTAGCCTGTCTGCCTTGTGAGCGGGACAAACCTCCGTGTAAATGATTAAAAGAATAACCGGAGATTCATTTTTTTTCTGAACAACAGTGGGATGCAGCGGCCGCAAGCGATTGGAAAGCATTCCTATTTGAGGTAAAACCAGGGCAGGACTATATCTAACAAGAATCGTTGTACCCCGGGGGGACAATGATGGCGTGCGGCGGCCACAAGTGGTCAACAAGCATCCACATTTGCAGCAATAAACCCTGAGGGTTTTGTCTTACAAGACTCGTTTATAGTCCCAGGATCTTACCTTCCTGAGAGGTCTGGCAGTCACATGGTCAAAAGTGCATGCAGAACCAAAACAGCTTATATCATCCTCTTACTATGGGGATCTGTAGATACATAGATTGTCAGAGAGGAGAACTCACCCGCACACCTACCTATGATTAAGTGTGGGGTGGGCACTCTCAGGGCAAAATGAATAGTCTCGAAAGTAGGGATTATTCGTCTAACCATGCAATGAACCCAATCTCTTGCCAGCAGCCCAGAGGTTCGCAAGTAAGGTCTTGCACATTCATTATTTGGCAAGCATTAGCAGGCCCTGACGAGCGTTAGCGAGTGCTGGTGAACATTAGCGAGCGCTGACGAGATAATTGCGCAGATGTTGAAGCTTGCGCATCCCCAGGCAACTTAAATATCTGCACATATCTCTCTTCTGTATATCAGGCTAAAGCTCGCATAGTTACTGCTTACTCATACAAAGACGACAAAGTTATGATAAAATGTATTGCACAGAGATTTGCTGTTATCACTGTCCTTGTGTGCTATAAAACAAGTCCCGAATGAGCGCGAGGTATTAAGAGCTTAGGATGGTGAGTACGTTGAACACCCTCACTATAAAAGTACTGAATGGGCGCTCGAAGTATTAAGCGCTTAGGATGGCAAGCGTGCTGAACACCCTCTATAGTTGTGTTAGGAATATATGAGAGTAGGTTAAAGTGCACAGCTGTGGTTGCGCGCTAAACTATCTCAAGGCCGCGTGAAGTATTAAGCGCTTAGGATGGTGAGCGTGCTGAGTACCCTCTAACGTTGGCGAATGTTGGGTTAGGCGTGTAGGTATGAGTGCATACTGAACTCCTTCAACTGTATGTGGTGATAGGGGGTATAGCACGTAGCTGTAGTTGTGTGCTGAACTCCATCAACCGTTCATTGTGGTGAGAGAGAAGGTTGTACTACATAGCTGTGTGCACGCGCTGAACTCCCAATGAGGGTGAGTGAGTAGGTAAGCTCGTAGATGATAGCGTGCTCTGAGCTTCTCACCCCCTAACCTTACTGAGTGAGAGGTTAAGCACACTAGCCCGTTAGGTTTGTCATTCTCTTGTCAAAGAACAGAAGTTTCTCCCTCGTACGAGTTTAAAACTATAAAGCCAGATCCCAAAGGTCCTGGTCTCATAAAGCTCCATGAGCTTTGTCGTGCTCCAAGAGGAATAATGTAGGCCATTACAGTACTTTGAAGAATTATAGCCTACAAGAGGTTGAAACCATGAGATGAGATTCGACTACCATATTGTTTGGTGAAACCTGTCATCACTTCACTGTCGTCAGCATTTTGGAAGTATACCGAGCCTCGACAAAAAGCGGCTGCAGCGATAAGGGGACAATCCTGTTTTGACTGAGATGTCAAGGGATATCCTTGGTATGAAATATGTCATCACGGGTGGACACGTGCTGCCCTTTTGTTATGGCTTAACACGTGATCCAGATTGCATTAGAAATTTGTTCTAGAAGCTTCCATGGCATGATCAAAGTGGGCGTTTTTGAGGAGGCTAATCGAGATGCAGAATTGTCAAAAAAACGTCTGTAATCAACTCCGCCCATACATGAGTACCTAAACTTCAAGAAGAGATTGTCCAGGAGAGATAGGACAGGACATAAGACAAGAAAGGAACAATGTCCGAATCAGATGAGAACCAAGTCCTAACGAGATAAGAAACAGAGAAGACCAGAAGTCTGATAGAGCCAGTTTCCAACCTTCCTTTTGGACGACAAATGCCTATCTCCAAAATCCTGTCATAGTTGAGAAGCAGAGACAAATTGAAGCAGCTAGCCCTCCCTGCTTGTGAAGAGAAGTAGCCAATACTGCCTGCAGCCTGGCCTTAGTTCAACACTATCATTGCATTCTTGGAGAAGACTTCTGAAATCCCATCTTGATGCCACCCTTTCCACGAGGTTTTCAAATCCAAAGTCATCGTGCCAGTTTCATCTATACTTCACCCGCCCTTCTGCAACGTTCTCAAGCCTGAAGTCTCTGTACCAGTATCGTCTCAGCAGCTGCAGAAAACTATTCCTTAAGTATATCTACCTTACTGACTGTTCCCCTTTCTATTAATGCTTTGATTGATTTGATTTGTTAGTTTAAGTAACCTAAAAAGTAAAATTTATTTTCTTTATAAGTTTGTGAATAAACTTTTTTTTTTTTTGTGAGTTTCTTTTTATATTCATTCCCCACGTTTTATTTGGTTGTTGTCGTACAATTTTATTTTAATTATTAAAAGAACCTATAACGATTTTAAGATCGTAACAACCTCCATTGCCAAGCTCCAAAGAGCAAGAGCCGGACATGGAAGAACCCAATTCACACCAGTGGAATCCTCCAATGGGGAAACCACTCGGGCGAAGGCAGTCTTTCCCACGATGGGAAAGGCAACCAACTTTTGATGGACCTCCGGGCAGCACTATCAACTTCATCAACGAACAGTGCTCAAGTTGAAAGTCGGCATCGAGTGGTGCCTGTGAAATATAGCCGAAGCTAGTTTCTGGGTTTCCCCCAAAAGGAACTCTTCCCCAACTGGAAGCCCTGAAGATACTTGGTCTGCCTCTTCTCTAATTTCTACGCTGAAATTATAGGAACAAAGGTGAGTTGAAGGAGTGTTACAGTAAACTGTAACACTTACGGAAACCATTCCGTATGAAGTAAAAAGAAAGTATGACAAATTTGGAAGTACAGTGAACCCTCGCTACTTCGCGGTTCGACCATCGCGGATTCACCACTTCGCGGATTTTTTTCATAACCCATGTCTATACATATATTGCGGATTTTCCGGAAATATCGAAAATACCGCGATGTGACCGATGGTGCGAGATTGGAGAAAGTAAGGAAAATTGAATCATGATTGATTTTCAATATAAATGAAACTTTGAGAAGCAACAAAGATATCATTTGTTAGAGAGATAGAGAGAGGTAAGGAATGGGAGGTAGTGAAAAGTAGCCCACAGAGAGAGAGAGAGAGGTAGAGAGAGAGAGAGAGAGGTAGAGAGAGAGAGAGAGAGAGAGAGAGAGAGAGAGAGAGAGAGATAGGTAGAGAGAGAGAGAGAGAGGGGGGTTTAAATGTAATAAACAAAAAAATTTGATAGGTTATAACACATTGGTGCTTATGTAATATCAACTGTATACTGTAGACGGTTTGAATAAGTTAAGAAATGGTATAAATGATACTTTGTTAGTGTATTCGTACACACTCAAGAGCGGCAGCTAGATGACAGCTGATCTAATCACAGCCTAAAGTAAAAAAAAAAAAAAAGTCAACAATACTCGATTTTTAAAACACACCCGAAATTTAAAAACAAAAGTACAAGCTTTCTTAATGTGCAATTAACTATTTAAAGAGTGGCAATTTTCTAGAATAAAATGATATTTCCCAAAAAATAGTGGTTTGCTGATGAAATCGGATGCCCTATTTTTAGCTATGATTGAAATGGATGTAGACTCGGCCTAATTATTTCGTTTCGTATTTAATTGACACTAAGAAAACTAATTTTAGTTTCTTCATCTAAATGTAAGTATTGTATAACACGAGAGAGAGAGAGAGAGAGAGAGAGAGAGAGAGAGAGAGAGAGAGAGAGAGAGAGAGAGAGAGAGAGAGAGAGAGAGAGAGAGAGAGAATGAATCAGCTGTTGTAATCAAATGGCGTGTTTTTGTTTCGTGAGAATTTCATCGCCACGACTTTAACAACAACATACTGTACTGAACTTTACAGTATTATACAGACTACTGTAATATGATAAAGTAAAATATTTGTAATCTATTTTATATGAAATGGGGCCATTTTTGTTTTGTTTAAAATTTACATTTACGTATGTAAAACAACTCTCTCTCTCTCTCTCTCTCTCTCTCTCTCTCTCTCTCTCTCTCTCTCTCTCTCTCTCTCTCTCTCTCTCTCTCTCTCTCTCTCTCTCGTAGATTGTTTTCCTGCTTTGCTACGTATGTATGATTTTATATAGATACGGTAAATAATATTTGTAATAACATATTTTATAAAATCTTTTACTGTAATATCATTATTTATCACTTTCATCATGCGGGTTAAATTGCTTAGTTTGTTTACTGAGCGTACTTTATGACGCCGTCGTTTCAGGCGGCGTCATAAAGAAAAAAATTTCATTTGGAAGTCCTAAGAAAAATTAAGTAAAACATTAGTAATAACCAAATCAACATACTGTACTGCATAATCAATATAATTGATGCAAAAACTAACCTATAAACAGATGTGTAAATGCGTCTGTTTCTTCATTAGGATCAGAGATAAACGTAAACAAAACATTGGTTGCCATTTTTTATCGTGCTTTTTGGCGTGTTTAGGAAACGCATGATATAAAGTCGCCTTTAATATTTGTGCCTGTTTTAGTTTAGGGTACTGTATTACATGCATTAAGTGTTCTGTACATTAAAGGGTAGTTTGTTAACAGTACTACGTACAAGGGAAGGTTTTAAAAGTCTGAATATACATGTTAAATAAATAGGTAAATATGGTGTTACTACTTCGCGGATTTTCACCTATCGCGGCCGCGTCTGGAACCTATCTACCGCGATAAACGAGGGTTCACTGTAATTTGTATTTTCCCTAACGATACAAACCTGTAGCTATTTATTGGGTCATTACTTTCGGCAAAGCTGAAAGGACGAGCCATTAGAATTTAGAAAGGGTTAACTACCCAATCACTAGTTAGAGGGGTGAGGTGGGTAGCTAGCTAACCCTCTCACTCACACACCTGTAAATGAGCTTCACTTCGCTTTGAGGTAAGACTTTGAAGGGGGACAGGGTTGGCGGTCAAGTATGTATAAATAGCTACAGGTTTGTATCATTATGATATATACAAATTACTTCCAAATCTGTCATTTGTTCCGTAACTAGAATAAAAATTAAACGCTATTTATAGGGGTTGACTCACCCATTAGGAGGGTGGATGTCCTTGCCAATCTGGCTTTTGGCCTTACCTGGGGTTTCCATATTGTGAATGTTAATACACAAATAAGGAGATGTTAACACCTTGCTAAACTTTGCTAAGCATGGTCTGTAGCCTACACAAGCTAGCAATGTGACTCAAGGTATAAGTTATTCCTAGTCTGTAGGTAATAACCAAGTTGACCGAGACATTCCCAATGCCACCTCGCTAAGGTATGGGGACGCAACAGTATTGGAACAATACTAGGTTACACAAGGGAGCAATGGTTTACCTGCAGTGGTTGAGGCCAGCTTGTGAAGAGGACCCAGGATGCTAATTTCACCATGAGAGGGGAGGATGAAGAAAGGAAAGGAGCCAGACAATCCTTTTCATTCATTCAGACTAAAACTAGGTAACCAATGCCCTCAACCATCTGCTACTTGGCCAATAAGGAGCTTGAGGTACTAAACCAGCTGTTGTGCAGCCACCGCAGGACCAATACAGACCGCATCGAGGTTCCTGTGGGTCATGTCTTGTAGGTAGTGGGCAGTGAAAGTAGTTTGCAGTTTCCACATGCCTGCTTGTAACACCTGCACCACAGAGTAGCTTCTTTTGAAGGCTAGGCACGTAGCTATGCCCCTGAGATCATGCACACTGGGTTGACATGTTGGAAGAAGATCGGGATTCAGAGTATGGTCAATGACCCTGCGAATCAACGTAGAAATGATATTTTTCATGATCCTCCTCTTGTTTCTGCCCGTGTTGACAAAGAGAGAGGGCACACGGAGTGGGGATGCTGCTGGTCTCTTGAAGTAGCGCCTCAAACATCTTACTGGGCATAGTAACAGATGATCTAGGTTGTTGGTTACAGAGCAGAGACACATTATCTGGAAGAAGTACAATCTAGGATCCAAAACCCCCGGATTCTGAGTCTTGGCAACAAACTCAGGGACGAAGCTGATGCTTACCCCTCCCCAACCCATTATATGGGCTATGTCATATGAGAGACCATGAAGTTCGCTGACTTCCCACTGGCTAGCGGAATTGGTAGTTAACCCTCGCTAAACTCTTATAGCTCGCTCTTTCAGCTTCGCCAAAAGTAATACCCCTATAAATAGTGTTCGTTTGTATTCCAGTTACAGAACAACTAAAATTTTAGGCCAGTTGATTCTTTAAAAAGGTCATTAATCAACCGAATAAGGCGGAGAACAGACAACGTCCGCTCTCCTCCGAGCCAAAATTAAAAGTGGTTTGTGTAAGCTACTGCGAGTGTAAGCGGGGTGGTTATTCTAACTCCACTAACCTCTGCTAATTAGCGGAGGGGAGTAGTACCTTGCTACAACTTTTACAGCTAGTTTCGGCTGTCACCCAAATATATCCCCATAGTAAAGAGCTGAAAGGTTTGTATTTAGTACTGGAACAAATATTGATTTCAAAATTTAAATGAAAACCTGGGATATTTACAAATTGTCATTCACATATAAACTGTCATCAAGATCATAAACATACTTATGTGTATTAAATGAAGAACAGCTCATTCAGAAATTAATTTGGCATCTTCTCTGATATATTTACAGAGAGACCGTCATAAAATAAATTGATACTAATCTAATAAATCAAATATTGAACAGCTTACTACAAATAAGAAAAGAAATACTTACTTGAGTTAGAGCAATTTCAAGCATTGGAGTTAAGCTGAGATGTAAATGGAATAGTGGTATGGCATCAACTAGGTAAACTGTGTTATTAGTGTCATCACTGGTACCTTTTGCTTGAGCAAGTACCACACCACTAACTGCAGACTGAGGATAACGTGCAGCATGTAACAACATCTTGGCCAAAACTGGGCATGCAAGACTAATATCTCCTGACATCGTGACTTGATCTTTTGGGTAGGATTTGGTTTGGATATATCAGCTCAATGAAACACCTGTATAAAAAAAATGCATTTCAATTCCTCAAAAGAGAATTTACAACTTTAAATTGGGCATCAATAAAACTTTGTATAGTACCACTAAATTCAAGTATTAAATTTAAACCAATAGAAAATTAAGTGTACAGACCTCCTTGTCCAAATATTATAAAACCATATAGTTAAACTAATACACAGAAATGGTTAAGGGAAAGTTTGAAATAGATGGAAGAAATCAATTCACTCCACATTAGATTTTGCAATTTCAGTTTTTGTACACACTTATATACATGTACAGTACTATCAATCAACCAATTCTATTATAGAAACGTTTATAGACGTGTGAATGAGTAAAATTTTAAAAGTAATTTGTATTTTTCCTAGACATACAATCCTGAGTCCTTTAAAAAGGAAATATCTTCACCACAAGCTGGAACAGCCATTGAATTGTTAATAAGTTAGCTACTGCAGTTAGCAATAGGTAGGTGATAGGGAAACACCTACCTGCCTGACTGAGTATTGCTACTTTTGACCTATGGGCTAAGGACAAAGAAGGATATTTAAAGGAGGCCGCTTAATTTTTTTTTTCATACCTACAGTTAACAGTACATACCCAAGTTCTTTAACTAGAAGATGACTTCACAATGAGCTGGACTAGCTGTTGGATCATTAACTAGATAATGGGCCACCAACAGGTATGGCCTATATGCTTGACTAATTTAGTGATTGATTTGAAATTTTCTGGCATCCTGACATCGACGGTTATTGATGCCGACGTTGTTTGTTATAAATAAAGAAATGAAAAAAAAGAATATTCAATTGAAACCATAAAAGCTGGCCATCGGTTAGCTAGCGATTGGCAAGCTGGAGATCGGGAAGTTGCTATCGGCCAGCTGGTAAACAGTCTAGCTGGGAGCTGGCGATCATCGAGCTGGTGACCAGCAATCAGCGGTGGGAGAGCTGGAGATTGGCAAGCTGGCAATCAGCGTGATGGTAAACAACACTAAGGGTCGACAATCGGCAAGCTGGCGAGTTGGCCATCTGATGATCAGTGATTTGCAGCAATCGGCTAATTGGCAATCAGCGATTGACGAACTGGCGATTGGCAATCGACGAGTTGGAGATGGGCGATCAACGAGCTGGCAACCGGCGAACTGGAGATCGGCAATGACAATCTGGCAATCAGCAATCTGTGAGTTGGCGGTCAGCGAGCGACGAACTGGAGATCAGCGATCAGACGAGATTGTTGGCAATGCGAGTCCGCTAGGCGTGACGAGTCTTGCTAGATAGACGAGATCTGGGCGAGGTCTGCTCTGAAGATGAAGAGTGAGAAAAGGACAAATCCAATTCCCGCCGAAGGAAATCTCCGAAAGGGAGACCAAAAAGCGGTTAAGGAAGTCTCCCCACGGACGGAAAGGAGCCCAATATCTGCTGCAGCTGTCGGCAATTCTCCTTGCAAGCAGGAAGATTGCCGAACAGTAGCTGGTGTAGGGACTCTCTCTTGGAAGGGAAAGTTCTAACACCTGGAGGAGAATCTTTGGGCAGCACTCTCTACTACTCTTCAATGAGTTCTATCTCAAATCGAAGGTCGACACCGAGTGTTGCCTAAGAACGAAGGTGAAGAGGCAAGAGCGGAGTTTGCAGGCAGGGCTACAGATGAAGCCTCAGAAATGACCATCTCAACCATTGACAATAGATCCACCTCAGATTCGGAAGAACGCTGCCATCCCGCACCTCGTTGAAGAAGTCCAAGCAACACCTCCTTGGAAGGCAGACCGGGCAAAGCGGTGGGGCACCTCGCTAGGGGAGGTGAAACCGCTTCTCGAGGATCGGGGTTGACCAGGAGTTAAAAGGTTTGCACTACTACTCGACCGATCCCTGGAGGGAACCGCTCGAGTAGAAGCTTCAGGGGAAAGTCAGGGAATGGAAGAAGCAGCTTTGGGTTTCTTCTGCTTCGAGGAAACTTTTGAAGGAGAAGTGTCTCTTTCAGACTTCTTCCACCGTCACCCAAACTTTACCCACTGGGATGCAGACCACTCCCAACATTCAATACATTTACTATTCTCCGTACAATGCTGTCCCCGAACACAGACGGTGAGGCTCGGTATCCTTGGATGACATAAAGGTACTGCAGGAGTGGCCCTCGGGACCAGAGCTGGTGCGCATAACCGACAGGCAAGGGCACTCGTACACACAAACACTTTCTGTAAGAGAAAGCACTAAAAGATTAATGGCATTCCAAATAGATTGGATGCAGAGCGGTAGCAACCGTTCATGGTCTCAGCCAAAAGCAAAAGTGAAGTATAATCACTGGTGTATGAGCTAGAGAGGGTGGTTACTAACTAGAGGGATGGGTGGGTAACCACACTAATTTTCTAATGGCTCGTCCTTTCAGCTTCGCTGAAAGTAATACCCATATAAATAGCTTAGGTTTGTATTCCAGTTACGGAACAAAAGCAAGTACTATAAGGGTGAAGAGCAGGTGACATGGCTGTCTGATCATAGGAGTAAAGGCATGGACATCAGAAGGTATTAGTTTATTTATGGACATTAATAATGTAGCGTATTTTAACTTAGTTCTCTATGTTAAGGAAGTCTTTTGTAGTATTTCTGTATAATATTATCTGTCGCAAATGCCTAGTGCTTTATATATCGACGATCAAACTCACGCTACTCATGTCTTCCTCCCAGATTTTTTCTAAGTCTGTTGTTATTGTTGACGGTGTCTTGTTTTTGCTCACATGAGCCCTGTAACCACTATAATCCGCAGACAAACTAGTCCACTATGACGTTTGGCCAATCACAGCGCCTATCCACTATGACGTTACAGGTTTGGCCAATCACAGCGCGACAATACACTATCTTACCCAGGTCTTTCATTTCGTTCTTAGACATGGAGGCCATAGCAAGCACGTCATTTCATATTGCACAAGAAGTTGAAATTCCATCTTCTTGTCCTGACTGTTTCCTAACTTACAATGGATTTGTTGCAACTTATTCGGGGAATATTGAAAAACTAGTGGATGTGTGCCAGACACACAATTTAATTTTACAAAATAAAAATTGTACTGCATGTCAAGGAACCTTCGCAACGGCTTCACGTTTTCCTCAAAGCAGCAGCACATCTTTATGAACCACCAGTTTAAGGTAAGCTTCAAAAATTTATAGAGTATATTATAATGGTGATAGTATAACAATGTATACAGTAGTACCATCACTTTGGATTTGGTTTGATGGATGTGTTAGGTAGTGGCCGTAAGGGGGGGTCGCAGGGGCTAGGCCTAGGTAGGGGTACAGGGCCCTAGGTTAGGTGGTTGTATTAGGTTTGGTAGTGCCCCGAAAATCACTGTGGCCTTAAGGGGGGGCGGAGGCCCCCCCCCCCGTTAGGCCTAGGTAGGGGTACAGGGCCCCTAGACTAGGTTAGGTGGGTTTATTAGGTTCGGTAGTGCCCTGAAAATCACTGTGGCCTTAAGGGGGGGGGTCGCGGGGGGGGGGGGTACCCCACGGTAGGGGTATAGGGGGAGGGGTGGTGGAAGGATAAGTATTCATTTGCGATGGAAATAAACCTGAAAATCAGTCAAATCACATCATAATACAACAGAAAAACCTATATTTTATATTGAAAGCAATTAATGTCCATAAGTAAAAAAATACCCATCAGAATGCCTCCACAGCCAGAAGTGTTGTGTGTGAATGCTTAATACAAGCATAACCAGTCATGCACAGCAGCTGCTCAGCAATGCAGCATGACGTAATCTACCGATTTCTTTTGATTGTCTGGCTGTAGAAAACAAATCCAGAAGCAACCCCATTAAATGACTCAGTAGTTTGTATAAGCTCAGGAATAAATAACAGTTACAGTAATCAAAACCAAGTATTAGTAATGAGACATTGTCAAACCACAAGCATTAGTTTACCAGGACTTCTGGAGGCACAGAAAACGTATTTTACATTTACTATGGAGACATTTGTGGCAGTGTTCATCATATTACAAGTACCGCCTTTTTTAATTAAGCTAATGATTTAGTAGTTTATGCTTTAAAGTATGCTCGCTTCGCTCGCAATTAAACATTACCCCATTGCTTCTATGTTCTAGCAAGCGGAACATGTTTCGCTACACACGGTAGACCCTAGGGCTAGCACTTCGGCAATAATTATCAATTTTACCAACTTAGAATTTTACTATCTCACGTATTATTATCCAGATATTAATAATTATGAGATAAAAAAATTTACTAGTATTGATTTATTGAACAAATCTGGTTAAAATAGTTAGGGGAGAATTGTGAAAATGTAAAATAAAAACCAAATTGCATTAGTAAGCAATGATCCTTTCGGAGAAACTGAGTTGTGTTCCCGATGTATTCGTATGCCTTATATGATAGCTATCGTAAAACCCTATTATTCAAGTTTTAAAGACTTCCTTTAACTAATTTAGTCCCCATAAGCAATCATACAAGAAAGTAAGGCAAAATTGTCCAATTGTCTTCAAGCCTACAGGGTAGCAATAGCATGTCAGGAAAACCATGGCGGTTGCTTATTTCAACAATCTGACCTTACGAGAACAAACAAGAAATGCAAATTCATGTTCTTTGATGGTCTGTACATTCCATATATACGTAATTATTAGGAATTGAGAGACTTACGTAAGAAATAGCTTTGTACACCGGAACGTTGACAGAAGAACCTCAGAGTTTCTGTCACAAACATATGATGATATTCTTCTTCTTCTTCTTCTTCTACTTAAGGCTTCGACTAATCGTAGAGCTCTGTTGATGCTTAGCGTCTATTAACATGTCTGTCTATTATCCAAATAAAGGAACCATGTGGGGAATGCTTGGGAAAAGTATTATATAGATATTCAAAAATGTAGTATTAAAATTGAATAAGTAAGAAGGTATAACAATTAAACGAAAACTAGAAGAAAATACTGCAGAAATTACCCAACAGGTTTGTACATAGTAACAACAGAAGAGGTTGATAATTATGAAAGCAATGTTAAATATGATAGATTTATAAGAAAATCATAGAATATGACTGAAAAGGATAGGTATTGTGTGTTCTGTAGTGAGGCAGATATTCTTATTATCATTACAAGCTAAGCCACAACCCTGGTTGAAAAAGCCGGCTGTCATGAACCCCGCTGCCCAATGACCCCAACAGGATAAATAGCCCAATGAGGAAAGGATATAGGGAAATTAACTATAAGACAAGTTATGAACAATTAATATGAAATATTCCCAGAACAGTAACAACGTTAAGATAGGTCTTTCATATATAAACTATGAAAATTAAAAAAAAAAAAACGAAGAGAAATAACATAAAATAGTCCAATTGAGTGTACCGTCAAGTAAAAGAACTCTAACCCAACTTCAGACGCTATGGCAGTACCCAAGACAAGAGATCAATGGTTTGATTTTAGAGTGCCCTTCTCCTAGAAGAGATGCTTACCATAGCTATAAAGTCTTTTCTATCCTTACCAAGGAGATAGTAGCTACTGAACAATTACAGTGCAGGAGTTAACCCCTTGAGCAAAGAAGAATTGTTTGGTAATTTCAGTGTTGTCATGTGTATGAGGACAGAAGAATGTGGAGAATATGCCAGACTATTCGGATATGTGCAGGTAAAGGAAAATGAGCCGTAACCAGAGAGAGGGATCCAATACAGTACTGTCTGGTCGGTCAAATGACCAATTAACTCTCTAGCGATAGTATCTCAACGGGTGGCTGATGCCCTGGCCAATCTACTACCTATGTTAGCTGTAATAAATTAAGAAATTTTAGAAGTAGTGGCATATAATTAGGGAAGTTTAAAACACCAACTTAAGAAGTTGCCAGATATATTAGACCGTTAGACAGGCTCTGGAAATTTGAGGTAAATGTATGCAAAATGGGCTTTCTGACTCTAGGATGTAACTAATGACAATGAGCTTTAAATTCTTCAGGTTGTAGCGCCTTGCAAATACGCTCCTAGCAATGTGCCCACAATCATGGTATTGTGGAAAGAGGGACGAGGAACCTGCAACCAAATAAATAACACTTGAATAGGGAATGCTTGGAAATTGACGATGGTTTGTTGGTAGAGAAGCATAGTAAACAATTTAAATAACAGGAAGCTATATAAATGGGCGATACAGTGAAAGGCTTTAACCTCCCATCTCTGGACCCCATTGCTCTGAAGACGAAAAACGGTCAAGACAAAGATTGCAAGTAACTAATTAAGATGAGTTCTAAGTTAGAAGTTCCTTTGAAACAAACAGTATTAGCCTTCGGCATCACTTTGCGTTATTAGTCTGACACGAGCAGTGTGGTTGTAGACAAGTCTCTTCAGATAAGCAATAGGGGTAGAAATTTGCGAGCTAATGAAAAGCAAAGACGGGTACTTTAATTTATTTTAAGGACTGCTTTCCTGGTCACACCACGTAGGGAAACCCCACTTTCTACAGGACCCACAAAATCAGTTTATTGTATCCATTCTTCTGTACTTTACATATCACAATGCATAACTGGTGTTTATTGTCAAATCCACATTATCGAAACATTTGGAGAACAAGAAAGTCTTCAGTTTCTTCTTGAACAAACTATTTCTCATTTATCAGTTATTGAATTTGGATTGTTTTTATAACAGACTGAATATTTACATAGGCACTATTGATAACATCCTTAGTATCAATGATCCGTATTTTTCGCTAATTTATTCAATTAAAAATCATAAGGTTTGCCATTTCTCGATTTCACTACCTGATCATCAGGTTTGTCCAACTTGGTGCAGTTTATACATTTTATGTTTTTTTTTTAATTACATTCCTTGATGGCATGATTTCCAGAACGTTTCCCGCACATTTTATCATCAGTCTTGATTTGGCAATCTTTATCAAAATGACCATACCTTTGAAAGTGGTAGCAGGTGACCACCTGATACATATCACGTGCACAAAAAGTACCCCGTCGAAACATAACTTTTCCCCATTAGCACGAATAGCCTTCCGAACTTCAGGATCACATTTCAACAAGTAGTCAGTATAGTCCCACGTGCAGCACTTTTCTTGAATATACCAGACTTATGCTCTCTTTTACATTTTGAATATAGTTCTGGCAACGATTCCTTTGAATTAAAGCATTTGATACTTCATCTTCATTCTTGTATACACAACTGAAATGAAGGACCTAAAGGGAGTAATTGAATTTAAGAAGAAACTAAAGACATTACTGTTCACAAGATCATATGATTTGGAAGATGCTACAATCAAAGAATTGTATAAGTTATAATGAAAATGTTTCGTTAGATGATTAATAGGGACCCGCCCGAGAAGTAGTTCACTCGACTTCAGTGGAGGGTTGGATTTAAACCCAAAACAAGTAAACAAGTAAACAACATATCATTAGTTTAGGTTTTAAATACCCATTTTTTCTCGTCTCGGTTTTGACAACAATGAGGTAGCCATATAAAATGTTAAAGTTAAAAAAGAACGAAAAGTATTATGCAGGTCTGTTTAAGTTAGAAGCGGGTAACACAGAAATGTAACAAACCGGAAAAAAACTCCTTGTTGATGTCCAGGTGGGTGATGGAAGAAAGTAAAATAAAAAATGATAAAGCAATGAAGACAACCCAACACGAAGTATAAGTAATATTATTCATAAAGAATAAAATTACAAGACACAAACAAGAAATTAGCATTAGAATGATGAAAAACATGGGCCAAGATATGAAAAATAGTATGAGAAATTATAAATGAAATGGAATAGAAAATAGATATACAGACAAATGGGATAAATTGAAAATATTTTCGGTGGGCAAGTTTAAAGGGAACAGATTAGATAATGACAATAGAAGACTTTCTTTTTATTACGAACACAGTAAGTAAGACGTTTGAGAAACTAAGATTTATGAGAATTTATGATGAAATTAATTTCAATATTAGCAGATTTCAGTATGGTGGTACTGAGGGTAGACCAACAGCAAATTACTTTAGCTATAGTAAGCAGCTCTTCTAGAAGGACACTCCAAGATCAAGCCATTGTTCTGTAGTCTTCGATAGTGCCATAGCCTATATACCATGGTCTTCCACTGTCTTGGATTAGAGTTCTCTTGCTTGAGGGTACACTCGGGCACACTATCCTATCTTATTCCCCTTCCTCTTGTTTTTTTTTCTTGTTTTTTACATGGGAGATTCTTATTTTAATGTTACTGCTCTTGGAATATTTTATTTCTCTGTTTCCTTGCCTCACTGGGCTATTTTCTCTGTTGGAGCCCCTGGGCTTATAGCATCCTACTTTTCCAACTAGGGTTGTAGCTTAGCAAATAATAATAATAATAATAATAATAATAATAATAATAATAATAATAATAATAATAATAATAATAATAATACGGTTATAGGTGAGTAAGTAGGCTAAGTAAAGCGGGGTTTACACGGCCGAGCAGCTCGCCGAGCCCGGTTGTCGAACCTACTTGTAGAACGGCTTGAAGAGTTTTCAGACAGTACATCGAGCCTCAGTGTGCCTCGTGCTAAAACAACGTCAACATGTGTCTCGACCAGGACGATTTGATAGCCATTGCTTTAGCAGTGGCACTAAGAAGGGAAAAAAAAAGATCAAAAGAGAGAAATTTTCTTATACCAACTTGCTTGTTGCTTTAAAATTAGAGCCAGATGACTGGCGCAATTATTTGCGTATGGATGAAGACACGTACATTGATCTACTGAATCGTGTCAGCCCTTTCATTACTTATGAAAATACAACTATGAGGAAGGCCATAACTCCACATGAAAGACCGAGTGTCCGCTATTCCCTTGTTTCTGGCTACTTTATTGGAATAGTCTTTTGATTTAACTTTCCATAAAGCTGGATGAGCTCGATATGCATGTATGAAGTCAAGTGCGACTTCCTTCTCATTCTTACTTTCATTAATGGCAGCCATTATTCATTTCTTTGATGATGTTTCCTCTAGCAGGTTTGAATAACAACTGAGGTTCGATGCTCAACACCCGTTCACACATTCACACCGTTCGTCAAACAATGTAGCTCCGCCCACAAAAGTCAAGCTGAGCCTGACTTTCATCGAGCCGCTCGACAACCAAATAACCTGTTTACACGCTCGAACATCAATTCAAACACAGGGTTGTCGAGCCAGGCTCGACGAGCTGCTTGCCCGTGTAAACCCCGCTTAATAATAATAATGATAATAATAATACGGGTATAGGTTAGTAAGTAAATAATAATAATAATAATACACCACACTTACATACCTGTTAGTTAATTACTAGTAATGTTAAAGGTAATAGGATATATATCATCAGGGTAAGGATTATTAACATTATAAGGGATATTACTATTTCATATTGTTCACTTTTATTTTATATACTAGATTATGAAGGAAGACATTTGTGTCTATTTTAGACTGTAGTAATGTTTTAAGTTGAGTAATGCTTCGGAAATTACAACCAAGCGTTTCAATGTCTCCACAATAGCGGAAACAGGAATACGGTTAGTTGAAAATAGAAGTGAGTATAAAGATTTGATACTATTTCATAGCATCATTCTATTGGATGACAAACAATTAGTTAAACAAGTGGAAGACCAAATAAGGGAACCATATGGAGAATGCATTGAAAAGAGTATTTTAGAAATATGTAAAATAAAATTAATATTAAAATTGAAGAGACGATAAAGTATAGAAAGCAAGAGCGCAAGAAAGAAATCGAAAGTAAAGTGTCAAATGAAATTAAAACAAAAATAAAAGAATGATAAAGTTGAGGGTTTTAAATAGTAATGGTGGAGACGATAGCAATTTGAACTTAATACTAAGAGGGCTGTTGTAGTAATGAAGATAAGGGTGAATATGATAGACTTGAAAGAATATCTTTAACTGCAGAGAATTAAGATAATTTAGAAGCAGTGGCACAGAATTAATATAATTTAGAAGCAGTAGCATAGAATTAAGAAAATTATAATCACCAACCAAGGAAGTTGTCCAAACAACCTATGGAAGTTAGAAATAAAATAAAAGCATGCAAGCTGTGTTGTGTGTTGGAAGTCATTTAAAATCTTCCGTAATTTTTTCATGATAAATTCAATTTCCAAATTCCTCTTATTTTTTCAGGTACTTTACTCTTGAATTCGATGGATTAGCAAGCAAACTGATGAACGATTTTGAACATACAAGCCAGGATTAATAGAGTACAAGGTTAGACCGCTTCTGACCAAAATAAGACAATTTCGTGCATGACATCACTCGGGTGCACTATTCTGAAGAGATATCAGGGTTTCAAGAAGAAACTAAAGACTTTCTTACTCTCTAAGTGCTTTGATAATGTAGATTTGACAATCTTCTTCTTCTTTGTCTACACCTTTTCCCACTTCTATGTGGGGTCGATGTTACTGGTCAGCTTTCTCCATCTACCTCTGTCCCACACTTCATCACCGGTTAATCTCCACTTAGGCGACGGGCTGGGACCTCGCCCGATTTTTCGGAGGGATCAGGTGAGGTCCCAACGCATCACCCAAGGGGAACGCCCTAGCATTAATTTCATTTTGATTATACTCAATGACCATAGTTGTTTTGGCTAATTTTTCATGGCCGGATGTCTTTCCTACCGCCAACCCTCCCCATTTAACCGGGCTTGGGACGGCACCAAGTTGAGGCTGGCTTGCCCCTCCTCAGTGACTGGGTTAATGTAGATTTGACAATAAACACTCATTATGCTGCGTGATACACAAAACATCTAAGAATGTAGCCTACACGATACACTGATCTTGTAGATTCTAACTGTAGTGCATAGAGCTCCCCTGCGTGAGAGGACCAGGAAAGGATACCTTAAAGTAAAGTAAGATGTGGCTATCCTTTACTATAGGTTCTAGAGCTTTCAAATATGCTTCCTAAACTGATGATATAACAAGCTCCCATGCCAGACGGCCGAAAGACTGACGATTTTAAGGTTTCCAGGCAGAAACTGAAGATTTTCGTTAAGTACTGCAATAATGTGGATTTAACAATTCACGCAGAATTTGCTGTGTAATGCTTTAGCTAATTATGCAAGAATGCATACGACACGCAGAACTTGTAGGTCCTGTAAGTAGGGTTCCCATGTAATAATAATAATAATAGTAATAAACTTGCTAAACTACAACCCTTGTTGGAAAAGCATGATGCTATAAGCCCAGGGGCCCCAACAGAGAAAATAGCCCAGTGAGGAAAGGAGACAAGGAAAAATAAAATATTTTAAGAACAGTAACATTAAAATAGATATTTCCCATATAAACTATAAAACTTTAACAAAATGAGAGGAAGTAGGTAGTAGATTGGACAGGGTACTAGCTACCCGCTGAGATACTACCGCTGGAGAGTTATGGGGTCCTTTGACTGGCTAGACAGTCTTACATTGGATCCTTCTCTCTGGTTACGGTTCATCTTCCCTTTGCATACACATACACCGAATAGTCTGGCCTATTCTTTACACATTCTCCTCTGTCCTCATACACCTGACAACACTGAGATTACCAAACAATTCTTCTTCTCTCAAGGGGGTAACTACTGCACTGTAATTGTTCAGTTGCCTCTTTCCTCTTGGTAAGGGTAGAAGAGACCTTTTATGGTAAGCAGCTCTTTTAGGAGAAGGACACTCCAAAATCAAACCATTGTTCCCTAGTCTTGGGTAGTGGCATAACCTCTGTACCATGGTCTTCCACTCTCTTGGGTTAGAGTTCTCCTACTTGAGGGTACACTCGGGCACACTTCTATTTTATTTCTCTTCCACTTGTTTTGTTAAAGTTTTTATAGTTTATATAGGAAATATTCATTTTAATGTTGTTACTGTTCTTGAAGTATTTTATTTTTCCTGTTTCCTTTCCTCACTGGGCAATCTTCCCTGTTGGAGCATCCTGCTTTTCCAACTAGGGTTGTAGCTTAGCAAGTAATAATAATAGTAACCCAAGACAGTGAAAGACCATGGTACAGAGGCTATGGCACTACCCAAGACTAGAGAACAATGGTTTGATTTTGGAGTGTCCCTCTCCTAGAAGAGCGGCTTACCATAGCTAAAGAGTCGCTTCTACCCTTACCAAGAGGGAATTAATCACTGGACAATTACAGTGCAGTAGTTAACCCTTTGGGTGAAGAAGAATTGTTTTGTAATCTGTGTTGTCATGTGTATGAGGACAGAGAAGAATCTGTAAAGAATATGCCAGACTATTCGGCGTATGTGTAGGCAAAGGGAAAGTGAACCATAACTATAGAGAAAGATCCAATGTAGTACTGTCTAGCCAGTCAAAGGACCCCATAACTCTCTAGTGGTAGTATTTCAACGGGTGGCTGGTGCCCTGGCCAACCTACTAATGTGTCATAGGAATAGGAAAAGAACCCTTTAAATTAATGATAGATAATTTAGTTTAAGTTCATCAGTGTGAGGAATAGTGAGATGAATAAAAAATAATTTATCTGGGTAGATATTGATTTACATCTCTTCATAGTGTTTTTACTGTGTAACATATGGGTGTAATAGGTGATCTGTAAATCGAGGCCAGGTTGTACGCAAGTGTGTAGATATTTGAATAAAGTACGAAATAAATAGAAGTGAGTTTAATTCTGGTTCATTGTGCACTTACGGTTCCAGGTTCCTCGTTGCTCTCTTCACACCACTATGATTGTGGAATGTGGACACACTACTTCAATGAAGCCTATTATGTGCAAAGCACTGCACAAGCAACACACCTTGCATACTTTTAGTTCTAACTTCCGAAGCCTGTCTAATATATCTGGAAACATCTTTAATTTGTGTTTTCAAATTTCCAAATTTTATGCCACTGTCTCAATTTTTTTTTTTCTGCTCAGTTACATTATCTGCCTCACAACACAGGACACAAAGCCTATCCTTTTTATTCCTGTTTCTATAATTTTCTTTCAAATCTATATTTAACCTTGTTTTCATAATTATTACTTCTTCCTCAGTGTTTAGTTCTGCCATGTAATCTCTTTTGCCATTACTACTTACAAACTTTAATTTGGTTATTGCTGCTTAAATTCCTTCTATATTTCTTTTAATTTTATTTGCCAACTTACTTTCTTATTTATTTCTTGAGTTCTTGCTTTCAAATAAGTACACAAACTACAACTAGCTACTGCTAGCAGCCCTCGCCTCAATTCCAAAGGAAAGCGAGCCAGTAGTCTTAACAGAGGGTACATATGTGACAGTAATTGATTATAAAATATCAAAACATAATTATGTCAAAATCAAATTTATGATATCTTTCACAGAGGCTGAAATGCATATAAATCAAGATTATGTATTAAGGCATATTCTGCCATGATTCTAAAACAAAAACATTAGATAATGAAAAAAAGCACTTCGTAGCCTAAGATTCTCAGTCATTCTGCCAAGACGAGTTCAAAATATTTGGTTGTGTTTCATTTGATATTCTTTTGTCCTGGAGCAAATTTATCACCAGTTCCTACTTCTGAGGAAGTTATCCATATTTCGGTTGCATAAATAAAGGTTAGATACTTCATGTTGAATGAATTGCAAACACTAAAGATACATATAATGTTTTACAAATATATCCAAGGCTCTGTCATGACAAGCCTATTTGGGTAATCTATGGGGAGATCATCTAATCTAAACTTTCTTTGTAGTTTGGGGTAAAATAAAATTTTATTTTGTTATGAGTAAATATATATAAGTTCACCATTCACTCTAACCATGGTGAAACAATCTTTGTTTAGACTTCTAGGATCCTTTGTATGTAAGCGGCCAGTTCCTCCCTTGTGGATTAAAAATGGACATCAACTAACTTCAACTTTCCCCCCTAACCTAACCTACAAGCCATGTTCTTACCTACCAGACCCCCCTTACACAGCCATATTCTAAGTTAGCCGTAATCATTCATGCAGCTGGCCGCTATCATACATACACCCCTACTCCTAATTTGGTTTTAATTATAGAACAGTGCAATAATAGTTAGGACATCAGTATTTGCATAATTGAACAGATCTTTGCAAATACACTGTTTTGAATCTCATATTATACTGACAGAAACCTCTATTATCAAAGTTACAGATTTTAATAGAAAAAAATTCCCATTTTGTCCAATTTGTCATCGTAGCATAGGCCATAGGAGCCTCTTCTACCCAGTTGTTCAGAAAACCACTGATAGGAGGTGCTTCTGTTGTAAGTTAGTTGTTCAAACAGAATAGGTATAACTCGTATTACAATGATCGTGTTAATAATGAAATTTAGGGTAGAAATATGTGTTTGATATATTCAGTCTGATAATGGGAAATGGAAGCAGAGTCCATGTTCAAACAGAGGCTGGAGCTTGAAGCTCCAACTCGCTCCTTTGTTAAGTATGTATTCACCCCTTTGTTAAGTTTGCATAATTGATAATCAACGGCGAAATACTAGCCCACAGGCTAACGCACATAGTGAAACGTGTTCTGCTTTCCAGAACATAGGAACAATGAGATAATGTTTAATCGCCAGCATACAGAAAAGCAAAACCCAATTAATCATTATCTCATTTAAGTAAGGAGGTATTTGTAATAAGATGAACACCACTATGAACAATTCCAAAGAAAATGGGATGGAAAATCATGTTTTCTATGCGTTCGGAAGTCCTGTCAAAGAAAAGTGCTAGTATTTTGACCATGTTTCATTAGTATTACTAACTTTATTTATTATGATGAGTGTTTTTTTCTGACTGGCAGAAGCAGCAAAGTTGAAAAAAAGTTAATTCTAATATACAATTAGACTGGTACACAGTATATTTTAAGGTGTTTCGAATGCAATTAATGACGATATCTATCACTAAGCCATAGCTTTTCCGTTATAGTAGTTGACCCACGATAACTCTAAAACTATGAATTTCTTTCAAAAATCCTTATAAAACACATTCAAACCACCACAAAATACAGTAGAAAACGTTCTTATATTTTATAAACCATTTATTGCACTGTTTCGTACTCTACGCTTATTTGTACCCATTTGAGTGTATATATTTTGGGTAAAATTATAGTATACAGTTGTACAATATCTGTAATGAAGCAAATGTGTGTTCCTGGTGTATTTACAAGTAATTTGAATGATTCTAAAGAAAGTATTTGATGGAAACTATTTTTCAAATTGACATTTAAAAAATTCTAGAGATTACAATTGAAAAACCATTTGATCTAACACCTAATACAAACCATTTTGCTCTTAATAGTGGATATTATTTCAGCGAAAGCTCAAACTAGCCAAAAGACTTTTTAGCGAGGTGGAACTACCCACCGCTAATTGGCAGGGATAGTGTGGGTTAGATCAGCCACCCCTCTCACACACCCACCGGTGAAAAGTCGTCGCTTTTTATTTTGGCTCGGAAGAGAGTAGATGTTCTCTCTCTCTCTCTCTCTCTCTCTCTCTCTCTCTCTCTCTCTCTCTCTCTCTCTCTCTCTCTCTCTCTCTCTCTCTCTCTCTCTCTCTCTCATATGTTAACCCTTATTGAATTAGCTACTTGAGATACTACTGCTGGAAAGTTATTTAGTCCTTTGACTGGCCAGACAGTACCACATTGGATCCCTCTCTCTGGTTACAGCTTATTTTCTCTTTGCCTGCACATACACTGAATAGTCTGACATATTCTTCACAATATTTCATCTGTTCTCATATACCTGACAACACTGAGATTACCTAATAATTCTTCTCTGCTCAAGGGGTTAACTAATGCATTGTAATTGTTCTGTGACTACTTTCCTCTTGGTAAGGGTAGAAGAGACTCTTTACCTATGGTAAGTAGCTCTTCTAGGAGAAGAACACTCCAAAATCATAACATTGTTCTCTGATCTTAGGTAGTGCCTTATCCTTTGTACCATGGTCTTCCACCTTCTTGCAGTAGAGTTCATTTGCTCGAGGGTACACTCAGGCACACACTTCAATCTTATTTCTTTTCCTTTTGTTTTTTAAAGTTTATATAGTTTACATATAAAAGATTTGTTTTGTTGTTGTTACTGTTCTTAAAATATTTTATTTTAATTATTAATTTCTTCTCATGTAGTTTATTTATTTCCTTATTTCCTTTCCTTACTGGGCTGTTTTTCCTGTTGGAGCCCTTGGGCTTATAGCATCCTGCTTTTCTAACCAGGGTTGTAGTTTAGTAATTAATAATGATAATAATAATACTGACTAAACTTTTCTGTGAGTGGTCATCCTCCCAGTAGGAGCTGTTCGGTAAACGGCGGAAGGAGAAGTCTTGGCTTCTTTCTCTGTCATCTCATTCTCTCCTTATCTCTACTCGTTCGGTCTGCTCTGGAGGATGAATGTATAGAACAATGACCAATTGACTACCGGACAACCCTTAGGTGCAGGCACTGTTGCTTCCCCTAGCAAAGCAATGGCGCCCACCACTGGGGAATGGTCTCTCGTTGCAGCCTGTAGCAACTCCTGTCTTCCCTGAGGCGTTCGGGTTTCCCTGTTAAGCATTGGCTTACAAGGGGGCTACAATTAGAGGCCCAGTGTGAGCGCACATCTGCGTCCTCAGAGGTTGACCATGGTCTTCCTTTCTCAGGTTTTGGAGGTAATGCACCAATAGAGTGCCCTTAGTTTCAGGACTCTCTGCATCTGCTCACTTCGCTTCTGCATATCCGGCATACGAACGAAAGCATTTGCAGACTAATTCCCCTCGGGGTTACCAGTTGGGCGATTCTCTCGAGGAGAACCCACAAACTGACTACAGTCACGTTTCACAACTCACGGCTTAGGATACATGCCCCCAGCTTGAGGCTGCTCAGCATGTTGAGGGTTTCACATAGTATGATGCATGGAGCTCCTCCGCACACTAGTCTCGTGAGCATTATCTCTTTTAGGGTATTGCCGCAGATGGTGATGCCTGCCGACCACTTGCAGTCGCTGCCTTTTCCAGTGTGCCCCTGGGGTATGATTCTCGTGAGCAATATTCCTTTTGGGTTACTGTATTTCCGTAGGGAGTGATGCCTGCCGACTGCTTTGCGATCGTCATTTTTCCTATTGATGAGTCTTGTAGACTAAAATCCTTTGTGGTTACTGTATTGCCGCATATGGTGATTACTGCCGACTGCTTGTGGGTGCCGCCTCTCATCATCGTGCTGGTAGGGCATAGAAATTTTCATGCAGTTTTGTGAGGCCAGTCCCTTCAGGACCCCACCTTGGGCTGGCTACGGGGAAGAGCCGGTTTTTCCTTTTGTGCATCAGCGCACAGGGAAAACTTTCCAAGCATTGCTGGCTACCATACGAGCTTCTACCTCCCTCTAGATCAAGCTAGACAACTCGCCAACCTCCTCGGGGAACGCTGGTGAGTGTTCGTGTTCTTTTCATGCTTGGGCCAATAAACCCTTTGATGCGAGAGAGCAAACGCACACACTATGCTCTAGCGAGCTCTGTTTGCTGACGAGGATCTGGATGAGCTCCTGTAACCTGTTCATGCAAGAGAGCAAACCCAGACACTGTGCGGCTCTCTGACAAGTGCCTGGGCAAACTCTTCTAAACTTTTCATGCAATAGAACAAACCCACACACTGAGCATTAGCAAGCTGCACCGATGAGCTTCTTTTGTTGACAATGTCTGTTCAAAAGCTGGCGGGCGCCTCTACCCTGTTCATATTCATGAGAGAGAGACCACCAAGACACTAAGCTTTAGCAAAGTGCGCGGGGTAGATCCTCTTGCTGACGATGTCTGCTCTACTACAGTTTCTTGCCAACACCCCCAATCTTAGGTTCTGGCACAAGCTACCTCAGATGCGCATGTGTGCTTGTCTATATGACTGCCAGACCTTGCCAGGGAGGTGGAAACCTGCAGCAATACAATGAGTCTCATTAAACATAATCCTGTGGGGTTGTTGCTGCAGATGGGAATGCCTGCCAACCACTTGGAGCCACTGTATCCCACCATTGTGCCCCCAGGGCACAATAAGTCTCGGAAGACAATGAGTTTCATCAAACATAATCCTCAAGGGTTATTATCTCGGGCTTCTCCTCCCTACAGTATAAAGAGCTCATCGGAGCTCTCACATAGTGTCGGCCTTTGACCCCTTTCGACCTCTGCCTCACCCTGTAATGCCTTCAGTGCACAGCGGTCTCGTGAAACATAACCCTTCGAGGTTATTCTCTCAAGGCTCTATTCCCGACCTGATGGAATCAGCTCAGTCTTATGTTTACGAACGATAGCAAACAAGTACAGGTGTGCTTGCCCCGCCCACGAGATGGGTGGGCAAGCACCTACTACCGACAAAGGTCTGATCGTTTTGCTAGCTGCGTATGCTCTTCGTGGGTGCGCACATGCTCATGAACATGTTCACAATACTTTGGCTAATCAGTGATGTTGCGCTTCATTGCACACATCTTGTTCCCGCAAGCAACTCCATGAGCTACTTCGGGGTAACTCACATTTGGAAAAGTGTTCACGATATTCAGGCTTGCGTACGAACTCTCACCTTGAGTCTGGGAAGTTACAATTTGACACACCTACATGTGGGCAAGTGAGCTACTGCTGACGAAGGCTGTTCGCTTTGTCAGTTGCATGCACTACCCTCATGGGCGAATGCATGCCCATGAGGAGTAGTAAGGGCTACATACACAATCATACAGAAGAAAGGTAGTCTGCCCTCAAGTGGGCTCCCCATTTATCCCAATTGCATCCTCTCTAACATCTCCAGCTTTATGACTAAGTTTCAGAGGTACTTAGACTCCAAAAGAAGTCAAATCCCTTGGGGGGGAGGAATCAGAGCTTATGCCAGTTTTGCCGATTGGGAATGGAAAGATACGAACTGTATATGCCTTTTCTAAGGGATACCTGTCATAGGGAGAAATAAGTCTCGTTTGCGAACATTTATCAATTTTCTCCAGTTGAGTTTCGGGTGCAATGAACCATTCGTGCCGCACCTGGATCTTAGATCTGCCCCGGAATACCAGTCACAGAGGATTCCTGATGTAGAATCATAGGAATCATAGGAAGTATACCTTCTATAGAGGAGAGTTTTCTGTCTGAGCATACTGGTCCTTAACTGGACTTACAACAACTACGAGTCTGACTAATGTGATTGAAGATATGTCTCAATAATGTCTTTCAGAAGTAGTTGTTTGTGATCGATCATTTGCTTGACAGCGATCAACCAGGGAAGTTTGCTGTAATGCTGCTATCTGCTAGAGATTACTGGCTACTCTCATATTTATTGATCTGTAAGTGAACTTACATGACCAACTCCCATTGTAGCGAAGGCTGTTGGAGGACGGGGTTCACCGCCCCTTTACAGAAACAGTTGTTTGCAACCGATCACATGACTTAACAGCGATCGACTTGAAATGTTTACTTGCTAAGTAACCTCTTGTTGCTCTTGGACACTCCAATGAGAGTTGATCGTTTGGTTGGGAGTCAAATGATCGTTGTTCCTCTCAGTTGAACCTTCCAACCCTTTAGGCAATTTCTGAGAGAAACTTTAACTCCTTTGCTTCCCATTCAGGTAATAAGGATGAACGCTTTTTAAGATGGTAGTGAACTAGATTCCTTCCACTCCTTCTCCGCATCCTTTTCCCATTATTACTCAAGGGAGAGGAGGGATGTTAGAGGAAAAGTTAAGAGCTCTGTTAATCTCTCCGGGATATCATTACTATTGATGACTCCCCGGAATACCTCATGGCACGCGCAAGTACAAGGCCCCAGTGTTGAGCTCGCAAGTCTCACACTTAATTAAGGTTATGAGTCTTATCCACTATTTAAGATGTTTAGATGAATCTCCCTTAGCACAGACTGCTAACAGACGGTGCACTATCAACACTACCTTTCTGTAGTCTCAGATCCCCAGACTTGGGTTTGACGTGGCCCGTTCCAACCAGACTAAGGATACACTCAAGTTTGTGAACACTCAAATCTTCGCTGCTGAAAACTCGCTAAAAGTGATTAGATATTCAAAACTTTCTCCATTACCTCTGTTGAGCCAGAGACATTTTTATGTTGACTCTGGTGCCTTTCAGAACCCAAATTCATTCCCGGCATCTTATACACATAATCAGTCAGCACATTCAGTTGAATACATTATTTAAGAGTCACTTCATTCACCTTTGTATATTCAATACACATACGCAAACCTCCTTCAGGCTTTTGTACAGGTACAATAGGGCTATTTCATGCTTTATCACTTCATTTCATTTTACCCATTTGTTCTAATTCCTATCACTGTTCCTCTATCTCCTCGGCAATAGGGAATGCAAAATGTTGCAGATACTAATATATGGAAGTATTTTTACTAAGAACTATTTTAGATTCTAGCAGCTTTGACCACCAACAATCCTTATCACTGTGACTCATAAGCCTCAGAATATTCCATAACAATTTAAATAATCATTCCTTTTTGCCCTCACTTACATTTTAATATACTTAAATTCTTTCTTTCAACTCCTCATACAGTACCTCCATTCGTCGTCATTTACCTCACCTGTCTCACCTTAACATACCTCTCGTCATCTATGTTTTCAATCCATACAATCATCCTCAAATATACTACATATTCCTTTTTGCCTAAAACTTGGCAACAAGCTTACATACACCTGAGGTTCCTTTATATTCATGAAATCATCACATATATGCACACTTGTTTTCACGAAATTACATGCTTCTGTACCATCTATTTCATGTATATAGTCTACTTGTTGCTCTTTGTAATTTCCATGCAACTTTTACATATCACATTTTTTCTAGTAATTTATACTTAAACAACCATGTCAAAATCATTAAACCTATCCTCCAGTATCAGCCCTTTAATTATAATATTTCTTGAAACTTTGCTTGTTCAGGCATACTGCATACTCAAATCACCTACTGTATACCCCTAACTTCACATTTACTTTCCTTAAATTCACATACATCCCTTAACTTATGATATGCATTCCTAAACATCAAATTAACACCACAACCACTATCAATCAAACCAGCCAATTCAATTTTATTATGCATCATTGTCACACTTATGCTATCATATGTTCTTTCCCCCATCACATCCTCATGCAATAACCCCTCACGAACACATCACATTCATTTCACACACACAAAGGAGGATTCACCCTGCTGAAGCCTCTAACTATTTAATTTCCCAAACATCCTGGTTTACTTAATCCCTTCCTCCTACATATTTTTGCTACCTGACCATCTACACCACACTCAGCATGCTTGGCACGTTGGTCTCTGAACATTCTTGCATATTCAAGTTAAAATGGGTGAAACTCTGACAGAAAGGAAATGTCAGGAAAGAGGAGTCCCCCAGGGTATTGTGCTAAGTATAACCATATTTGTATTAGCCATTAATGGGATATCCTCTGTCATTGGCCAAGATATTCTCTCAACACTCTTTGTACATGATCTCTCCTCATCATTTGCTTGAGCTAGAATTTCAATGGTTGAGAGAAAATTACAACTCTCAACTGACAAAATTATTCAATGGACTCATAGAAATGGATTTAAGTTTTCGACAAGCAACAGTTATATTGTCCATTTGTTGTATTCGGGGAGTACATCCAGACCCAAATATGTATGTCAAAGGTCAACGGATCCCATGCATAAGTGAAGCTAGATTTTTAGGATCTATATTTGATTGTAGGCTTACATGGGTTCCTCATTTAAAGGTGTTAAAAGTTAAATGTCTTGAGACACTTAAATCTTTTAAAAGGATTGTCCCATGCGTCATGGGGGCCAGACCGCAAAACTATTTTTAAATTATACAAGGCCTTAATTTTTAAAAAAATTTGTTGTGTGTGAAATATACTTCTCAGCCACCCCAAGCCGATTAAAGATATTAGATTCTATACACTATGTTGGAATCAGATTTTCCACAGGATTGTTTAGAACTATGTCAATCCCAAGTATCCCTGTTGACTCTTGAGAATTATCTTTAGACCTTTATCAAAAGTCTTTTATTGTTTGGTAATGGTTTAAGTTGCAAAGACTTCCTAATTCTCTAGCCTGTCGGACTGCAAACTTTGTAAGGCATTGTAGATATTTTGAGCTACACCCATAAACTCCTCAACCTTATGGTTTTCGGGTAAAACAATTAATAAACAGTCTTGATATAGCAAGAAATAGAGTTTTTCTATTTAAGATATCACCTACCCCTCCATGGAAATTGCCTGAGATATCTTTTTGTAAATATTTTATTGGTATATAAAAGAAGATGACTGAGTTAGAAGTCAGGTCTCTATTTATGGAATATGTCGAAGACCATAGGTAATTGACTTTTATATATACTGATGTCTCCAAATCTGATGCTAGCATTGGATTTGGAGTGTATAGTAATGGTTTTAATTGTAGAGGTACACTTCCTCTAATATCTTCCATATTTAATGTGGAACTATAGGGCATACTAACCGCTACTGAGAAAATAGCATTAAAAGAGGAGGACAATTTTCCAATTTTAGTTATGCAAAACGTGTCCTACAAGCTTTGGAAGTTTTTAATTCTAGTAACCCTTTTGTTTAGAAATGATGCTGTACCATAGTACTGTGGGACAATGGTAGTACTCCAGTTGTAAACTGTTCAGTCTCCATACAAGATTGGTTATCCATATCTAATTAACATTCAGAAGCAATGGAGGTCAAAGGAACTAACCTCACTCAAAAGTGGAGGTAAAGGGAGGA
>NC_090754.1:29479230-29511730 GCF_036898095.1 Palaemon carinicauda | reverse complement strand
ATATATATATATATATATATATATATGTATATATATATATATATACACGTGTATAAATATATATATATATATATATATATATATATATATATATATAAATGTATATATTATATTTATATTATATATATATATATATATATATATATATATATATATATATATATACACACACACACACGAGGGTTAATATTTTCTAAGATAGAAACCAGATGTCAATAAACTCAAGCCTGTATAAAGAATTTAAAATCTATAAGACTTGTACATATTTTGATACAAATAGATCGATTTTGTACATACCATGTTCTATATTTAGCTTATCATTAAGACTTTAATTTATTAAACTGGATTCCTTGATATTTATTCCTAATATATTTTTAGACTCGGCATTGTAAAAGTTATCCAAAAACCTTGGAAATTTTCTTAATAATGGGTTTTTATATATATATGTATATATATATATATATGTATACATATATATATATATATATATATATATATATATATATATTTCAAATAAGCCATATATATTAATACATTAAAGTCTGGATTCTCTTAATGACGTGGTCGAGTGGTATGGTCAATGGCATATAAGTATCTTGGACCAGGGTTCGAAACCCGGCCGGTCAGATACTATAGTCTCTGAGTGATTTCACCTGGGGCTCTGATCCCGAGGTCGTTAAGAGAATCCAGACTTTAATGTATTGATATATTTGGTTATTTGAAATATGGAAAACACGTTTAAATGTGCAAAATTATCATATATATATATATACATATATATATATATATATATGTATATATATATATATATATATATATATATATATATATATATATATATATATATATATCTATATATCTATATATATATATATATATATATATATATATATATATATATATATATATATATATATATATATATATAGAGAAACCCACTAATAAGAAAATCCACAAGGTTTTTGGATAAGTTCTACAACGCTGAGTCCAATAACATATTAGGAATAAATATCAAGGAATACAGTTTTATAAATAAAAGTCCTAATGATAAGTTAAATATGTACAAAATCGATCTAATTCATCAACATGCATGCTGTTCTTGTTATAAAGAACCCTTACCAGATTAACTTCAGTATGGAGAAATTTCCAAAACCACACCCCCTTTTGATAATGATTTTTTAATAATCTTTAAAACTGGTCTGATAGAGTTGCATGAAGATTCAGATCTTGGAATAGGTTCCATTTTGAGATGCTAGGATTCTCTGCCTGGAGGAACTATCGACGCCCTTGTTATCAACGCTGCTGTGGTACAAAAGGATCTCATAAAAATAATTCCGCTTCCCTTACTATTGAGTGGGGAGGAAGGGTCTTCCATCACCCCCTAAGGTTATTCTAGCAATACTGAACAGAAAGAGCCCTGGTGAGAGATTCAACTACCCTGACTCTGACCCGTTATCTTCCAGTCAGATAACAAAACCACGGGCAGGGTTTGTTTCTTCCCAGGGATTCTAACACAGGAAGGACTTTTTTCGTGTGGGGGTCTTATCCCCCTTTTAGTATGGGATGCAGATCTGAGAAATTTGTACCTGAACTTTTGCGAGCTCGCCTCCCAAAGTCCGGGTATGATCAGAAAGCTCCATCAACAACTTTCTCACACTTGTCTCCAAGCATACAGTTAGCCAACTGCTCCAACACCCTTGCCTACAGAAACTAATAGCTTTCTCAGGTGGCCAGAAAAAAGTTCTCCCTCCTGAACACGGACACCTTGTGGACAAAGGACTAACATTTAACTACTTTCAGAGGTGGAGTCGTTAGTGACCACCCCTATAACAAGGGATCAGAAATTACCTCCTCATCCGGCGTCTGGGTAAGTGAATAATCCTGATTCAGGCTTTAAAGAACCCAGAGAGATTCCTGACCATACGAACAGAAATTGTTTAATTCAGCAGAGCAATGCGAGTTTCTGATAGAAAAAATACCTAGGATATATTGCTCACGCCACTTATTTGTGTTCAAAGCACTGACTGCTCTAGAAGA
Organism: Palaemon carinicauda; assembly: GCF_036898095.1. Classification (NCBI taxonomy): domain Eukaryota; kingdom Metazoa; phylum Arthropoda; class Malacostraca; order Decapoda; family Palaemonidae; genus Palaemon; species Palaemon carinicauda. The sequence continues at coordinate 29,509,693 of NC_090754.1, read as the reverse complement.
TGGTAAAAGGAGACTAGTTTCTCTCCAAGCATAACAATATTAGGCGATCCTTTGCATCCTCCGGGGAAGCGTCGCTAGGGACCCCTCTTGATCATATGATTTAGATTAGTAGTTCCCAATGCTTTTGCACTCGCAACCCCTTACCTAAACCCTGAAACCCACTCAACCCCCGTCTATCACCAGGTTGATTTTAATTTCATTTTTTCTTAAGGAGAGAGAAAGAAATGTTATCTTATAATTTGGTAATTTTCTATTGACAAACGAAATCACAGCATTTATTAAACATTAATTTACAAAATGAGGCAAATAATCCTTGCAATATCAATAATATTACAAGGATTATTAGCCTCTTTGTGTGTATTAATATCTGGTCAATGTTGTGATTTAGTTTGCCAAGAAAATATTGCAGAATTATTAGATATATTTTTCAGGTTCGATAGCTGTTGAAAACTACTGTAAGTATGTTGATGATATTTTGAAAATAGTTATCTTCTTTTTGGGAGTTAAGAATTGATCAATGCTGTGATTTAGTTTGCCAATAAATAATTACAAAATTATTAAATTATTTTTTAAAGATACCATTTCTTTCTCTCCTTAAAAAAAAAAAAATGAAAATCAAGCTGGTGATAGTAGGGATAAGACATACATAGTTTTCCACAACTAGCAAACCTAAAAAAAATCGTTCTGTATTGTGTAATTATTTATTGTTAAACTAAATCACACCATTGACCATATCTGATTTACAAAAAGAGCATAATCATTCTTGCAATATTATCAATATACATAGAGTTCCACAGCTTTCAAACCCACCTAGTGGGATGCCTGATGTTGCATTTGAGCAGCAAGCCTTGAAATTTTTGGTCGAGCATTATTTAGAGCCAGTCTCATGTCATCCCCAACATCCAATATGTTTCTGTTCTTCGTTTTTATATTGACAAGAGTTGAAAACCTCCCCTCGCACAAGTAGGTAGAAGCAAATGGAACAAGAACATGTACGGCTGCCATGCTGACTTTGGAGTATGACTGATACATAACACACCACAACTGAGTCACCGATTTCTCCTTGAAGAGATCACGAGCTAAAGAGTTGTTCCTTAGATCCAGGACTTCATCTTGAATCTCATCTTGGATGTTGGACACATTAATTGCAGTACAAATTGGGTTCCTTACCAGGGACTCCTGTCCTTCTGCTAGCTCAGGGAAGTATCGCTTAAACTCCTTTTCTAGAGACTGAAGATGTTCAGTAATCTCATCCTTGGGAAACTGATCCAATTGGATCTGAGATTCATCCATCGCTGCACAAAGACTTTTGAACATAATGATGTTTAGAAGATTGGTTTTCTAACGCCAGTTTTCCAGTTTGAAAACAAAGGCCCAGAGACTGTCTTGAAATAGGATAATATTTGAAGCTTCCCTGAAGCTTTAAATTTAGCTTGTTCAGTTGGCCAAAATTGTCAGCAAGGTATGCAATCCTTTTAATACATGCTTCATCTTCAAAGTGAGCCGCAAGATCTCTATTTTTTTTTTTAAACCTTCAGGAATAACATTATTTCATCTTTCATCTCAAAGACATAGGTGACATCGTTACTTTTGGTAACCAACGTACTGCTCTGAAGAATAGAAGGACTTCGTGGTCAGCATTCATGTGTTTGCACAGCTCTTTAATTAGACGAGTGTTGAGTGCTGCAGTCTTTACATAATTCAGTTTGATTACAGAATCAAGCACTTTTTGCAGCGAGGCAGGGAAAGTCTTACTGGCGACCCCCTTGCTAAGGTTTCGGGAACCCTAGGGGGTCGCGGTCCACCAGTTGGGAACCTCTGATTTAGATGGATTTGCCTCAACCTTAGTGTACAGCAGCACCACTTGATTACAATTACCTCCAAAACTACTGTACGTCGTTAGTGAATGTATGCACACTCCAAACATATATATCCTCAGGTGAAGCATTGCTATGGATCCCGTTTCAAGCATGTGATACATGCAAGACCATGCCTTATTACCATCTTCAACCAGTTTATGGGAAGAAACACAGTTGAATAATTACCTTATAAAGGGTGCATTTAAGTCTGTGGACTTTCTCTCAATGTGCACCGTGGTGGTAGGACGATTATGACCTAAATTGCAGTCTCATAAGATGTATGACAGTTTCCAGTCACAGGATTCATTACTCCAACATTCTTGGCTAGGAAGACCATGGAAAAGGAAACTATCGTCCCTGCACTTGAAGTCTACCCTGGGATTGTTCACCCCAAAACAAGTAAGCATGCCTTAAATCTCTTCAGTATTTATTGTCATACTAAGAATTGCCCTCCCGTTTATTTGGTGACACTTGATGGTAGGAGTGTAAGGATACTACCACCGTATGTCCTGCGTGTTGTAGAAAGTGACTAAAAGGACAGCTGCTGCCTTGTAGTTTTGCTTTTTATCAAAAGGCTATGCCCACTGCCAATAACTATGGAAACTTCTGCCTTGCAGTTGGATTATTTAGTCAAAGGCCAGGCCCACTGCCAATAACTGTGGTTGATGACTCCAAGGGCATGTGATCGTAAAAACCCTCTGCCAAAGTAGGAACCATACCTGATGCTATTATAAATGTGGATGTGGATAGGGCATCCCCTAAAGCGATGCACATCAGGATCCCCTACTGGCATGGTGAATGGACGAGGGGTACTGCAGGGTTTATGACTGAGGCCAAAGAAGTTAGTGACAGAATGGAAAACCAGAGCGGGTTCTTGGAATGTTGGTTCACTAACGGAAAGATTGAGGGAGATAGTGGATGTAATGGAGAGAAGGAAGATAGATATCTTGTGTTTGCGGGAGACTAGATGGAAAGGAAATTGAACCAGACAGATAGGAAATTGATATAAACTCTATTACAGCGGGTCAAGAGAGGGGAGAAATGGAGTTGGGAGTTATAATAGATAATATTTGGAAAGAAAAAGGGGTAGAAGTAAAGAGAATAAATGATAGGCTTTTAAAGATCAAAGTGATAAAAGGGAACCAGATAGTGAATATTATTTCAGCATATGCCCCCTAGGTGGGTTGTCAAGAACAAGAAAAATAATTATTTAGACAAGAGTTTGAGGCTGCTATTAGATCGGTGAAAGAGGAAGAGAAACTAATCATATGAGCAGACATGAATGGCAGAGTGTAGATGAAAAGGGATGAATATAAGGAGGTACATGGAGGCAATGTGTTTGTAATTAGAAAGGAGACTGGGGAGTATGTATTAGAGATGGCTCAGAGTTTGAAATTGGCATGTATGAACACCCGGTATCAGAAGTTGGAGAAGCATCTGATAATCTATGTAAGTGGAGGAGTGAAAAGCCAAATAAGTTACTTATTAGTTAGAGAAGCAGACAAGACAAATGTGATGAACTGTAAAGTTATTTTTTTTTTTTTTTGGGGGGGGAGGGGGCGATGTAGGTGGGGAGCTTGTGTTAAGCAACATAGACTGGTAATGATGAAATTTAAAATGAGAGGTAGAAAACTAAGTAGAGAAAGAGGAGATCTAGAATTAAGTTTTAGGACCTTAAAGGAGAAGAGTATAAGCAATTTAGGAAGATTTTATAAGTAATTTAGGAGGATTGTCAGAGAGAGAGAGAGAGAGAGAGAGAGAGAGAGAGAGAGAGAGAGAGAGAGAGAGAGAGAGAGAGAGAGAGAGAGAGAGTAGACGACGATGACCTTAAAGATTGAACTTAGAGATTGGACAGGGTAACAGGTGGAAATTATTTGTTTGTGTATGAAAGAAATATGTGTCGGGGAAATGGAGGAATTAGTAGGAAGAACCAGCGGATATGGTGTGTCAAAAGGAGAAAAGTGGTGGTGGAAGAGAGGTGCAATTATCAGTTAAAAGAAAATCAAATGCATTCAAAGACTGAAAAGCAAGCCGGGCACAGGAAGCATAGGAAAGGTACAGAGAAGAGGAAGAAGATTCAAGGAGGAAAGTAGGTATAGCTATTGGAAGAGGAGTAGAGCAGTTAAATGAAAGGCTAGGAACAAAGGAAGGAGTAAATGATATCTATACGATTTCAAATGGGAGGAAAAGGTAAAGACAGGATTTGGGGCAACTGGTAGTCATCAGGGACAGAAATGGAAATATACTGTATAGGGATGATGACATTAAGAGCAGGTGGAGAGAATACTAAAAAGAAAGGAGCTAGGAGAAGCACAAAGGGTGGAGGGGTCAGTGATGGAGATACAGAGTATAAAAGTGAAGCAGGCATTGAGTAGAATTAAGAATGGTAAGCACCAGGCCCATCAGAGTTTCAAATTAAAAGGGTCAGGATATTAGTGACAGAGTGGGAAAAATGGATGCTTGATTTATTGAGATCAATATGGGAAGAGGAAATAATACCTAAAGACTGGGTGGAGAAGTTTGTATCCGAATAGGATATTTTTCCTAGGTATACAAACCTGAGTCATTTGCCATATGTCCTGCCTAAACTGTCCCTCGAGTTTTTGACCATGTGAGTATTGTGAGGAGGCGATATGAGCAACCTCTCGCTTGCTCCCTCGCATGCATTACTTTTACCCAACATGAACCATGATGCAATCATTCGAAATTTTGATAAACTATTCATAGAAAACATGATCAGTAGTAACCCCATTAAACGACTCTGAAGTTTGTATTGCTAAGAAAAATTTAATTTTTATAAAATTTGTATTTGGACGTAGCCTATATATATATATATATATATATATATATATATATATATATATATATATATATATATATGTATATATATATATATGTATATATATATATATATATATATATACATATATATATATATATATATATATGTATATATATATATATATATATATATATATATATATATATATATATATATATACACACACACATATATACATACACACACACACAATGTGCGTTGTATCAAAACCTTATTCACGTTTGAGAGGGCACACACTTGATGCACTTGAGAGGAGAGAGGGGAACTTTGACGCTTTCAAAGGGATAGGCTGGATTTCTTCTGTTGCTTATGCATTCCTGTGGCTTATATATATTGACTTAAAACTTCTAGATAATTCTAAATGCATCATTCTATTGGCGTGGGGGGCAAGGCCTACCGGTGTAAGGTTGCCAATGCAGAAAATTGAACAGGGGAACTAACCTTGCTTGCAAGGCAATTCTCTCTCAGCTAACTCCACCCACCTCTCTCCTCGAAACAATTAAAAAAAAGAGTAAATCTATTTCGAGAAATTTGTTGCACATTCTAACCATGTGCAAATATAAACATGATGTAATACCTCATATGGGTCATACAGCATACCTAAACGAAAATACATAAGACTTCGTAACAAAATATGTGTAATAAAAAAGTTAATTCTTACTAATAACAAATTTACATATACTGAATAGAATGAAAAATACAATTAAATGAATGACAAAAGTCTTATGTAATTTACATACATTTACTTAAACCTACATGAGAAGTGTAATTTACATATATTTACTGAAACCTACATGAGAGGAACTCACTTTACGAGCTGGCTATATACCTCTTAAATGCACAAAAAAATACTTGAATAAAATATTAATCTATACTAGACAGCTTTGTAAGAACACACACACATATATACATACTGTACGTGTGTGAATACCCCCTAAACAATGTGTTAACAGCTATGTGCATAAATTGTGGTTGGCTCAACAGAGGTGTACTGAATTTTTAGGGAACATATCCACCAAACAGTGGCCAAAAGGGATACCATTTCATTACAAGTCCAGAGTTGAAAGAAATAGATGGACCATAAAGACATTTTTGGCAATGATGGACATTGAGATGTGAGGACGTTTCACATCCAGATCATATGAAAATTTATGCAAAATGAACAGTAGGTGGTGGAAGGGACTGAGCTGTTCAATCTGTGCTGTGCTGATGAGCCTTCAATGAAAGTTCTTTTTTCCAGATCATCGTTGATTATTATTACCTCCGCCAACAAAGTTGGAAGGAGGTTATGTTTTACCCCTTGTTTGTGGGTGATTTTGTTTGTGAACAGCTTCGTGGCCACAATTTTAATCGCAGAGTAATGCAACTTGCAGGGAACAATTGTTATGTAAAAAGCTGGAAATTATTAAATTTTGGAAGGTCAAGGTCATAGTCAAGCTAAAGGTCGAGAAATTAGCGGTTTGCGGTCCACCGAGTACCCCTATGGGGGTTATGTTTTTGGCCCTATTTGTCTGTTTGTTTGTTTGTGAATAACTTCCTGGCCACAATTTTACTCATAGAGTATGAAACTTTCAGGGATCAAATGTTATTTTGAAATATGGAAGTGATTCAATTATAGAAAATCGTAGGTCAAAGGTCAAGGTCTAGGTTGAGCAAAAGGTCGATCGAATTAACCCCAAGGCAAGCTGGTTTCGAGAAATAAGCTTCCGTGGCGGAGGTCTGCACTCTCAGAGTACTTTTCTAGTTATTATTATTATTATTATTATTATTATTATTATTATTATTATTATTATTAAAAAGTAGGAGATTTACCAGCCCAAGTCTAGCTTGAGTCTTAAAGAGCTGGCCCGATTGAAATCGGGAACAAAAATGTTTATATAAATGCTAAAAAATAAATGAAATAAAAATAAAGTAAATCTAATGTATAAAGGATAAATTATGAGGTAAAAAAATATATGATAAACATAAATGTAAATCTTATCAATAAAACTTGTTTCTTAAAAAAAAGTTAATATCTGAGAAATTCTCAGAGTTGAATCGTCTGTAAAGAATGAATGCGCCAGCATCTGTCTGTTGTTTAGATATTTGATTAGGTTCCTCCTTATTGTAGTAAGTGGAAAAAGGGCAAAAGAAAAAAAAAAAGGGGGGGGGGGGCGTTTAAGCTGAAATTGTTAGATTAATGAACATTGTTCTTTTCCGTAGAAAGTAGGATATTTTACCTTAGAGCCCCATGGCAGAGCGATGATAGATAAATCAAATGAGGAGTAGTAATTGGAGAGGGAGTTGGTTGATTGGTAATAGGGAGTGGTAAAGGAAGGAAGGAAGGAAGGAGAGGAAAATAAGCTGAAGGGATATGCGGCTCCCTGGCTCAGCCGCTGGTGCCTCTTCCGTGGCTCGCACACTGAGCCTCCTCCTCATCACTCCACAGTTACGTCCAGTGGCAGTCTTAAAGCAGTGCATCGGTTGACTCCGTGAGGAAAGGATCGTGGCACCTTGCCTCGTATCACTTCTCCTGACACCCGCAGCTCGCTCGTAGTCATTTGGGCTCTATTGTTGCCCTCTGTGCGTCTGGAGGTTGGTCAGAAATAGGATTTTAGGGCAAGGTTGGAATTATTTGCCCCCTATAACTGACAGGGAAAGTCCATAACCTGGAAAAACAGTCGTTTCTACTATAAAATCTACGAAGGGCGATCGGACTAGGTGCCCTCCCCCCTCCCCCTTTCTCACAGGCACTGACCTGTTGCACTCGAATGTTGCGAAAATTGCATTATTTGTCATTTTTACCGTTTATTGCGTTGTTTCTTATTTGCTATTGTCCCCAGGGTAAAAAGTGTGAAGGTATGTTAATTGGAGTTTGTTCTGTCACATTTCTCCCCCATTTAAATATTCTGTGCCATGTTTAAGGAAAGGAAACAACACATTACTCCATTTGAGAGACATAAATTTGCTGAGAAAAGGTAAACACGCATTTTGTGATAAAGAAACAGTGATGTTTTTTTACCGTTGTGTTTGAGTACAATGACCAGATATGAATATACAAACATACAATAAAGGCGACTTACTTAAGATACGGAGTCATGCAGGCATGAACGTACAATTAGATATGGGCAAAGTTGGATCCTGAGTATGATTGATATTGTTGCAATTGGATTTATAAGTATAAAGCTGCCGCTGCCAGCTCGACCTCCTTTAATCATTCCGGCTAATAATTTATCACGATGAATTTATTAACGTGGATTATCTTATATCTTTATGTATCATTTGTTTTACATTTGATTTTATTAGAATATTAATTAAAAAGTGTTTGGTGGGGTTATGGCTAATCAGTCCTCAGTATTGTTCCGACGAAAATAATCTATGCAATTCGCTCGTTTAAAAATATTTAGAAAAAGTAGTGTGAAGTCTTATATATATATATATATATATATATATATATATATATATATATATATATATATATATATATATATATATGTATGTATATATGCACATATATATGTATATATATATATATATATATATATATGTATATATATATATACATATATATATATATATATATATATATATATATATATATATATATATATGTGTGTGTATATATATACTGTATATACATATCATCAGCCATTACTATCTCAATGCAGAACAAAGGCCTCGGACCTGCCCTTCCGCTTGCGTCTGTTTATGGTCTTTTTGTGCCAGTCCACACCCGCAAAGTTTCTTTGTTCGTCAATCCATCGTCTTCTCTTCCTTCCCCTGCTTCTTTTACAATCGCTATGGACCCATTCTGTTATTCTTAATGTTCATCTATCGTCTGTCATTCTCATTATATGTCCTGCCCACGTCTTTATCTTTTTCTTACATGTTAGAATATCCTCTACTTTAGTTTGCTCTTGTATCTATGTTGCTTTCTGTCTCTTAGTGTTATTCCTATCATTATTTTCCGTAGCTCCTTTAGTTGTAACTAGCTTATGTTCTGAGGCATAAGTAGGCTCCAAGTTTTTTATGTATAAGTTGATACTGGTAGGACCATTTCATTGAATACTTTTCATTTTACAGAAAGTAGCATTTTACTTTTCATAATCTCATTTTGCTTACCAAATGCTCTCCATCCCATGTTTATCCTTCTTTTGATTTCGTTCTCGTGTCCTGGGGAAACACTTACTGTCTGTCATAAGTACGTATACTCATTAACAATCTCTAAAGGTTCGTTCATAACTCTTATTTGTTGTCTGCATTTTCATTAAATATTATTATAGTTTTACTCACATTAATTTTCAATCCTAAAAATCTGCATTCTCTATTCAAATTTTCTATCATCTTTAGTAATTCCTTCTATGGTTCACTAAACAACAATGCCATATGCAAATCTAAGGTTGTTAAGGTATTCATCATTAATATTGATACCTATATTTTTCCAATCTAAATTCTTAAAAACTTCTTCTAGACATGCTGTGAATAATTTAAGAGAAATGGGGTCTCCCTGTCTAACTCCTTAACTCGTTTCTCAATCGGAATATTTTCACTCTCTTTATACACACGCACACACACGTATATATATATATATACTGTATATATATATATATACATATATATATATATATATATATATATATATATATATATATATATATATATATATATATATACACACACACACACACATATATATATATATATATATATATATTATATATATATATATTTATATATATGTGTGTGTGTATATATGTATATATAAATATATATGTGTGTGTGTGTGTGAAGAAGGAAAAATTTGGATTATGTATTCTAAAGTAACGCTTATTCCCCTCTCTCTCTCTCTCTCTCTCTCTCTCTCTCTCTCTCTCTCTCTCTCTCTCTCTCTCTCTCTCTCTCTCTCTCTCTCACGATAGCCACACCCATTTCAATTGTTCGTTTGATTATTTATCTGATTTACTAGATCTTAAACGTCTTTTTTCTTTAACTTGACTCAACTGGCTTGAGGAAAGGCATCAAGTTAATTAAATTAGTTTTTCCTGTGGGTTTTGTCGGGTGAGGGGGGGGGGGGGGGGGGGCTGACGGCTTAGGCGATGTTTCTAGAGAATATACATGAGTATTGAAGGCAGAATTTCACGTTATGACAAGAGTTTTAATCGATTTATACATGTTATAAACTGCTGAATACAAAGGCAAATATCCTCTTGAATAAAAATCCAACAGTTTCAAAATCCGTTGCAGAAAAGGTCAGTTAAAGTAATTGTTGTTTTTAATGCCAGTCGACGAGTGCCACGAATAAATCTGTTCACACTGTATGTCTTTTTGCAACGTTGCTACGTCCAGACATATATGATACACTTGTCACTGCCACATTCATAATAATAACTGCTAAATCTTGGGTGAACTCCCTGTACGAAATATTCATGATGTTAACAATTTTATACTCCTACGCAATGGTCGTAGTCGCAAGGCAAATTACCTACACATACAACGCCCCTCACTTTTATCTGGAGAGCCCTCTTGTATTTTGTGAACATTAATTAAGACCCTTTTTTCCAGTCCTTTATCCTCGCTATGTGTCTCTCCCATTCAAAGCATTCCTTCCTCCTGACCTTTTAGGAGGAAGGAATGTCCGCACCATTTCAAAATGACGACTCACCTCTTCACGGGACCACGTAAACCTTTCTGTCGCACATTTATACCAAATATTTAGACACTTCTCACCATTCCACGTGTACTCTCTAAGCATTTCGTAGTATCAACTGTTTTTACTTTTTTCTCTACACATTCCACATCCATATTTCACTTCCACGAAGGAAAGATATCGAATTTTCAAGTTCAAAAGTGTGCCATATGAGTGATGGGAAGGCTGGATGACAGAGCACTCCACTCATGGCAATTTAGCACAGAGACTCAGTCAGAGAGTAGTGTTCTGGTATGGAACGTATTGGGATGTGTTCCCTGTTACCCTTTCCGAAGAGGGACTTACGTTGTGGAAATGTGGTGAACTTGATCCACCCACTTGGCGTTTGAAGGGAACTGTGACCAAGCCCTTTAGGGTTATTGGATGATCAACTAATTGTTACATTCTCAGAGACTCAGTTGTTTCAGGATTGAAAACATATCCACACTTTTTATTGTTGTCTGGGTAATGGAATGAACAGGGAGATGTTGGGTCTCACACCCAAGAAAAAGGTGGAGTAACTGGGCATGCTGATAGTGTGAGAGGTAGGGTGACTGTTTTTGACAGAACAGAAATGACACACACACACACACACACACACACACACACACACACACACACACACTATCCTAAAATTGTACGGCAGAGGGATATGTCTGGAAACATGAGAGACCTATGCAAAGGCAATATGTTGCCTGAGGCAGTAGGTTGTGACCAATATTTGGGCTTTATACCGCTTGCTTGTGTGAGTGCAGACATGACAGTTTCTTTGACCCTTTGCTTTCTGGCTTTGGGAGAGTTTGGAAGCAAGAAAATTATTCTGAACGAGATGATGGGGGTATATGCGGTCTTCCTTGCCTTTCAGACTAGAAAGTTCCATATTTTTTGAGGGGTTGCGTTATCACATTCTAGGTAAAAGGCTTTAGAGATCTTTTTTGTTTGTTTGTGAATCATTGTAGAGGATGTGAGTGCCCAATAAATATATTTTGACTAAATGGAAAAATAATTTCATGTCTGGATTTGCATGTCTGATATTTCTATGTTTAATGTAGTTGATTATGACAAATTTGAAAATAGGGTCCACAATCCTGAAATGTTTTATCCTGTTGCCTTAATTTTCACTTAGGAATTTTTGAGAGGAGTGCCAATTTATGGTGGTCTTTCCACTTTAGCTCTAACATGTGATTTTTTTTCACTGTGGCCTCTGTTTTCCATATCTCATGGGAATTTGGGCTTACCTAGGACCCACTAAGATATGGTTAGTCAGACGATGGTCACTTTTTCCTTTCTTTCTTTCTATCCCCGATACCTGAGCCATGGCTCGGCTCAGTTTCAGTCATTCTGACAAAACCATGATATTTATTTCAATAATTTTTTTTCGTCAACATTCTGCTTTATTTTACTAAACACATTCAAGGTTTATGGTGTCTACATGATGGCATGCATTCTTCCATAGACTAATTACCTCCTTGTCCTTTGGATATAAAAAATATTTCACTTCACTATCTTTTGTATTTGGTTTAGTGTTTGAACATCCGAAAACCGAGCAGTTACTCGGCATTTTCCATAAAATCAATCCTTAACTAGAATAGGTCAAAGTGAGTGGGGCTTGGCCCAGGTGACAAGCCAGGTCAGTGAGTCATCGGTAATCTTCTGTCTGGCTGACCTCCCTTAGTGGGTCCTGGGCATAATACCCTTTTTTGACTCATGCACAGTACTCACAAAGCCAGATTTTTTCATACAAGAATGTACCAAGAGCAGTGCTTGTATTGTAGTTGTCAGTATAAAGAATATGACGTTTATTTGGGTATTGATTCATCTTAATTTTCACTACGGACCCTGAATGTTTTAGAATCTGATCATCAGGTGGTATATCTACTGTGTGTTTGTACCTATATACACAATGATATTCAAAACCGTTCCAGTTTGACAATCATAAGTAAAGTATATCTTTATACCAAAACGATTCTCTTTAGTTTTCATATTTTATATTGGTTGAAAAAAAAGAAGAGATTCATTAATGACTAGTGTTTGGAATGGCTGGAAATACTCATATGATTTTGTATCATGGTCGTAATGTTTCTATTTTTTTACAAACGATCCTCCCCATGAATATGCCTGTCATTACTGTCAACAGAATGAAAAACTTTATATGGTGTATATCTAAATGCCTATCACAACTCAACTGTTTTGAAAATAAGGGGGACTGAGATGAATGTATGTTGTCCCGAGTTTGTATACACAACGTTTATTCATATGAGCCCTCAACAGAGTCAAAGCATATCCTTTTTGTTTGGGCCATGTTCAATTACACAATGTTCTCATAGGAATTTTTCTTTTCTATCGTAGTATTTACTACCACTTCATGCATGAAAAGATCACTAAAGCCCCATTCCTTGGCAATGCGGGGTATACCAAAATCGCTAGTTATTCCTGGATCAGCCTCAAAATCATATTTCCAAAATTCTCACCACCCGATTTAGAAAACGGCACTTTGTTAATTCTTACCTTCTGCCACCACCACCAATTGAGCCGTGAGAGTCACGTGATCGCCAGTTCTTGATTCCGTTTCATCTGCATCACTGAGTCATGAAATATCACATATTTCCAGCTTCTAACACAATTATCGCCTGAAAAGGGCAGCTCATCATCGTGTCTTTGATCAAGAATGTTTTGATTAGCAATTAATTCTCGTTCATTTTCACTAAAACCGGTTGATTTGCTATCAGCTGTTTCATCTTCAACTGCACTTTCTTCTTCCAACGTACACTCTATTTCATTTACACTTGTATAACATCATCCTCAGCTGAAGTCAGCAGAGGAAAGTAAAGCGGTGACTAAATTATTCCATGCTGTTATTGTTGCTCCTACTAAAGAATTATGGATGCTAATTATTAGAAAAGTTATATACTTACAATTGTATATACATCCAAGAATAAACAATGTTCTGCCTCTCAATTCATAGAGGTTGCGTCAATAGATGCGGCATGACACCAGAAGGTAAATGCACGTCTAATGGCACTAACCATCGATAAGAGTTAACAAGTTCGTTGATGGATGAGTGTCTACTGAACCCCTACTCTTACAATATGCCTTGGTATCACACTTCCAACATCTCCCGTACACTGGCTTTTTACCTGACCTAGTACTATTTAATCATAAACAAATTTGGCTCAGGCCCAAACACCTACATCCGTATGATTATTTGATTAGGAGGACTTGGAGTCATCATCTTCGTTTCCATACAGGAGTATAAAGAAGGATATTTCAGTGGAGAAAGAGAATTTTCTAGTTTGGTTCCCACATACTGCTTCCCACCATGGAGTAGACCTCTTTATTAAAGTATAGGTGTTTGTAATTTGCATAGGAACAAATAACGAATTTCAAGAGTATTTTTTTAAATACAAAACCTGATATCTTTAAATTAGTTTTCCACCACCAGTCACTCATCTCAGCTCTAAGACCATAGGTCAATAGTGGCTTGACACAGTTAGGCAGGTGGATGGGTGAAAGCTTCTCACCACTTGCTGTTACCTAAATACTTTGTGTTAACAATTGACTGCTTTCCCAGCCTTGTATTAAAGGACTCTTGATTGCTTGGCTAAAAGATGGGAAATTACCTTTAAAATTTGTCATATTTCCGTGTCATATTCATCCACATCTGGAGATGTTTCTTATTTGGGGGCAAAATTAACCTGATAAAACCACCTGTCCTTTAACTGCTCTTGAGAGCTGCAGAGAAATCTTTGGCAAAACTAAATTTTTCTGTATGCTGGACGATGCCGGGAAAAGAAATGGATAAAACTTTGTCTCTTACATTGTTTCTTCCTATTATCCTTTCCCATTTCTACATATCTAAACTGGTATTCTTGAAATATTTCCCCTTAGGTCGACATATGGTGAGATTTGATGACCTTGAGCGGGTCTCAACATTTGAGAATTTCCCGATGATTTCCCATGAGAATCATCATCTCAGGACTGCATCTGATGACCAATTTCTGTTCTTTGTTGCCAAATCATTTCTCAGTAAGGCTTGCGTTGACCTCTTAGTTGTTTTGGCGAGCATGCATAACTTTCTGCTAATACCCGTACTACTTTTTCTGCATGAAGTCGAAGAAAATATTAAAAGTTTAGCATGAATGAAGCTCATACCTTCACGTTTTCCTAACACCAGTGCCTTTTAGAGGAAACAAGGCCTTGCTGAAACTAGTAATAGCAGTTAGAAGTCGGATTCAAACAAAAGGGAGTCCGGACAGTACTCAAAGAGCCAGAGAAAGGAGCGACTTTAAGACAAAATCATTTTGATTGCATTTTCAAAAGATTAAAAACGCTTTTATTGCAGCCTCTTCCTGACTCATTACCTAAATACCACTACTGTATATTCGTGGCAGTAGGCTACATTTTTTCTGTGATGCAGTGCAAAGAAAAAATATTTATCATGTGTATTGATTTTAACCAACGATATTGATTATTTTTTTTTTTTTTTTTTTTTTTTATTCATGTATGTTGTATAAGTTTTGTTTTGGAAGTATTTATTGTTAAAGCGCGATCTTCGGAAAGATGGCCACTCCAATGAAGTCAGAACTTTGGTTCCTCCTGAAACAGATGTATGTGTCTGAACACCCTTTCATGGTTCTGTAGATTTCTGTTTTGCCTTTAATGCATCTGAAAGCGATGAACTGCCAGGTTATAAATCAGCGATTTTCATGCAACTTTGTTAGTCATCTATGTGTTTACTGATAAATAAATCTATCATTCCTTCTCTTATACACATTTCAACAAATCGTGACATCATCAAACTTGATTTTGAGACCAACTTATTGAATTACTTTCAGTAGACGGGCTTACCTACTTTCCTTTTATTCACGCTGAATGGGGTTATAGTAATTCCGTTCTGGTGAATTGAATATTCTCATACCACCTCAAAATAAAAGTTTCATTTTAATTAGAATAACGACAATCGTAAAAACGCTGTATTATTGCAACATAATACAGAAATGAGACCAAATAACGTTATTCATTACTAAATATTGAGCTGTTTCCTTGAAATACTATATAAAATTTAAATAGCGCAGTATCTCTTTTGAAACCTAGAAAATATTTTGAATATTCGTTGTTATTTAGAATTATTTCTAAAGTGTTTCATTTTGAATTGGCAATGAAAGGATTGTCTTCTGCCTTGTTGTTTTGTAAAAATGTTATTTATCCTCTTTTTTCTTCATGCCCTTCTGTTCTTCCTCTTCTTGTTCTTTATCCTTTAAACTTACTGTTTCATAAGAAGGCCACTTTGCTCTTGGTAAGTGCTCTTGGTAAGGGTAGAAGAAACTCTTAAGCTATGGTAAGCAGATCTTCTAGGAGATGGACACTCCAAAATCAAACCATTGTTCTCTAGTCTTGGGTAGTGCCAAAGCCTCTGTACCATTCATTGCCTTCCACTGTCTTTGATTACAGTTCTCTTGTTTGATGGTACACTCGGGCACACTATTCTATCTCAATTCATTTCCTCTTGCTTTTGAATTTGCTAGAGTTTATACAGTATATGGAAGATCTAATTTAATGTTGTTACTAGTCCTAAAATATTTTATTTTGCTTGTTTATTACTTCTCTTGTTTTCTCCTTACTGGCATGTTTTTCGCTGTTGGAGTTGATGGGCTTATAGCAGTTTGCCTTTCCAACTTGGGGTATAGCTTACCTTAAAATAATCATAATAATAATGGTAATAATAATAATAATAATAATAATAATAATAATAATAATAATTCATCATTAATAATTAATAATTGATAAATAATAATATTAATAATGATAATAATAATAATAATGATAATAGTAATAATAATGATAATAATAATAATAATAATAATTAATAATTAATAATCAATCATTAATCATTAATAATTAATAATAATAATAATAATAATAATAATAATAATAATAATAACTGGTCCCAGAGTATTTCATAAGAAGGCCACTTAATAACTAGTTCTATCTTGGTGAAGCCCATCTATCATGCCTACCACCGCTATTAAAATAAAGTATAGATGGTAGATTCTCATGTGAAACTGAAAGCTTCGATGATAGCCTCGTAGAAACCCTATTTGCCTCTTGATGAGCGCATCTCTCGTTATATTAATGCTTCCCTTATAGGTCAATTCAAAGGATAATCCCGTTTATCATTCATCTGTACTTATTGTGAATTTTGCCCTCATATACCACATCGTTTCGTCCTTTTCTTTACTCCAAACCGTTATTGGAGAACTTCATTGTTATTATTTGGAGTAGATACTACTGATTTTGATGTATGTTGTTTATTTTTCTTCTAAATATACTGAATTTCCTTTAGACCTCTAGTCCTCTCCAACTATATGGAGTTTTAAGCACCGGCTTATGATTCCTAATATATATTATTAGTAGTAGTATCAGTAGTAGTAGTAGCGGCCATTGATGGGATATCTCTAGACATTACAGACATTTACATACACTTGGAATAAGCACTGGGTACTGAGACGACATATTGTTCCCCGGCAGCAGAAAGGAAGGCGTGCAAGTAGTGATAGAAAACTGTTAGTAACGGGAAAATTATAGAAACAGGACCGAAAATATGCTTTATGTGTTGTTTAGTGAGGCAGATAATACGAAGCCTATGTTTAGCTGTCATGAAATAGGAAAATTTAGAAGCAATGTCATAGAATAAAGGAAGTTAGAAACAACAACTAAAGAAGTTGCACCATATATTAGGCAAGCTTTACAAGCTGTGCTGTCTGTCTCTAGGAGGTAACTAATAATAATGAACTTTCTCCAAATTGAAGCTCTGTGCACTTACCGTACGCATCTATTAGTGTGCCCACTATCATGCGCCTGTGGAGAGAGCAACGAGGAACCTGGAACCGAACCACCTTTTGCTTTTTCATTTATTAGAATTGTAGATAAATGTAAAATAATTTTTCTTCCTATTTTATAATGAACCATGGCAACCTAATATGTCTGGTGGACAATGGAACAGAAGCCGGAGAAAACGAAAAGCCTTTGTTACGTTGCCAGCAAACATAAGGCAGAGAAAAAGTTGGAAGAAAGCCAGCCTCGCGTTATGTTGAAATCCAAACTCAACAACCTTCACCTTTCCTCCGTTTCATTATTTATTCAAGGCTGGAAAAGTTGAAATGTAAAGAAGACGATGCCATATTCAAATTTAAAACAAGGTTGAAAGAAATTGGTCTATACTAATTGCTTTTAACCTGGTTTTGAAAGTGAATATTTCGCCGTCTGCTTTTCATTTCGTGAAACGATAAGTGAAAGAGATTGTAGAAGATTAAATAAGAAAACTTCATAAAGAATCCTGGAGTGGAAGTGTTATAGAAATATTTAGAAAGTATGAAATAAAGGGAAAAGCAGCAGAAATATATTCAAAAGTAAAACTTAAAAAGAGTAAATAAAGTATAAGATACAGTGAAAAGACACAAAAGATCGGCGTGGAAATAGAAAGGAAGATTGTTCGAAAATAAAAAGAGTAGACGATGTGAAGATTCCCGGAAGGTAAAAGGGCAGAATTCGATATATAGAGGGATTTAGAATAAGGAATACTAGGCTTAACATGCTACTGCAGAGTTGAAAAGCAATTATAGGAAAACAAATGATGATAATTTAAGCTGCAAGTTATGTGGAACAGATGAGGAAAAAGCGACACATTTAACTGCCAAACACTTTAGGGCCCAACCCAAAAAAATAGCAACAAGTACTTAAAGACCCAACAAGGAAGTGGCTTTATATATAAAAGGTTAATAGAGATAATGAAGTTAAGGAGGAAAGAAGTGATTTCAGATCATATTGCAGTTGGTAATGATGTCCTGTCCGTTGGTACTAACACTTTGCACAAACGCCTTGAACTATGGAATGAGCATATTGGAACCGGGAACCAAGAAAATTTATTCATTTCTCTTCATCTGGCCTGATCTTAATAATAGATAACTGAATATGGTGTGGGTGTTGACCGTGTGTGCTAGAGGCAAGGTTTTGTTGAAACACATCTGACAACCTTTGGAATGGCACTGAATTAAAGAGGATGGCAGGATTAGGCATAAAAAAATGTTGGTCTTTGCCTTATTCGTTTGCTTAATGGTAACCGCAGTACTATAATTTAAAATAAAGTGATTATTTCATTTGTATTTAGGTTTTATGATTTTAATGTTTATTTGCATGTTTTTCATAAATTTGCTTTTAGAATGCCGTTCTCAAAAAATGGTTTGGTTTGTGTATTCCCCACTCACCTCTGTTTTTCCCCAAGTAATGAGCCATTGCTGGTATGTATTTGCGTGGCTTAAGCAAAGAGCGTTATTTTCCTTGTTGAAGCCTTGATGGGCAAAAGTAAACTTGAACTGGGGGTTACATTTTTCTCAAAATGTCTCGGGGATACTGGAGCTGTTGTGGTTTTGCCAACTACCTAATCATGTTTTGACTTCTAAGATATCAATATTATCTTATATGCATGATTATCTCTTAAGAAATTGATCCATGGACTCCAGGGGTGGGCTGGTTTCTAGAGATATGACTTTCGGCATTCTGACAAGTTTCCATACCAATCTGAATAGAGTGGCAAAAGTTTTATTTTGGCAATGCTCTTAGTCCCATACTTGAACCACTCAAATTATAGTGGTACCATCCCTTAGGGCAGGGTATGGGGTGGAAATTAGTGAGTTAGCTCTTACTGGTGATATTGGTGCAGGAGTGAATTTCAGGAATGTTGATGGGGTTTTGTATAATGGTGTCAGTCAGTTTTGATAACATTATCATGCTTTATTATCAAGTTTTTTTTTTCAATCTTGTAAATTTGATTAGTATCCCCCCTCAAAACACGAAAAGCTCTCGATACTGTTGATAACATTTACTTTACTTATGAAAATTTATCTCGACTTTAACCAGAATAATTCACTGGTATGCCAGGGGAAAAAATTGTTGGTGGCTTGAATGTGATGAATGAAAATATATTGCGTGAATGTTTCAGAGGGACTAGATTCTGAAGCCTTTCATGACATCATGCAACAATATGGGTCAATTCAAAGAATGAAGATAAAAGTTACAGCTGACGCTAAAAAAAATAAAGCCTACATAACATTTGTAGATATTGTTGGGGCAAATAACGTTTACATGAGCTTCAATGAAAATAAATCAGATTTTAGATTTAAAGCTAAGATTATTGATAGCCAAAATTTTATGAGGAATATGATTTGATCTCAAAATTTATGAATGTGGCAGACAAAATTAAAGCAAGATTATGCTTCAACTTTGACCTGGCATGTTGTGTCTTATTAAGGACAATCCAGCTATACAAGAGTGGCTGGAAACCAAAAGAAATTTGCCAGTACTCCACCTCATAATATTAAGCAATATAGCAAAAACATTCTAGAGTCAAGGCCAAAAAAAAAAAAAAAACTAGTATTGATAACTAACTATAAACTATCTCTAGAATAAAGTATTTAAGCTGGTAACTCTCATAACTCATAAATCCTTCAACATCCAAAAAGAGGTAGTATTCAGTAGAGACATACGATTTTTCAAACTAAGACATTTCAAATAGATGCCCTCTACACATATTCTGTGAAGAAGTTCCTTGAGAGGAACACCGTTTTACTTTTTCTTCAAACTTTTCCAGAATTCACCTCGGGTCGTTATCTGCCTATGAGAGTAAAGGCATTCAAAAGCGAGTTTAGCCAGAGCTTCAAATGTTTTGAATGGGGGAATGATGAGTTAAAATGAAATACCAGGTAGAAATGTATGTTTGCTCAAAAGAGCATGTTCTTAATTGAATGTGGGAATCCCAAAAGTTAGTTGAATTCAATGCAATTAAGGCAGCTTTTCCCTTATTCTCTGTCGTCTTACGCACCAATTTCTTCAATTATTTCTGATGAAAATTCACCTGACAAGACTGCTTTTAAATTCCAATCTCTTAACATATTTATTTCTTACACACACACACACACACACACACACTATATATATATATATATATATATATATATAAAACACTTATTTTTTCAACTCCTCAATAACATTAAATCTAATGCACTTTGGTTGATCAGTTATCACGCATCCACTTCATCTCTCGACCGATTTCTTATGCATTGCAAGATTCTCTCTCTCTCTCTCTCTCTCTCTCTCTCTCTCTCTCTCTCTCTCTCTCTCTCTCTCAAGGAAGAATTCCTTACCCTTTCAAGTAGTTTTGGTATAGCTGTCAGACTAACTCTTCACTCATTACCCTGTGGAATCTGACAGGATAGCTGAATCCTGTCAAATTTCGTTTCTCCGATCACAAGGCTTTGGAATTTTTTTCTAACTTGTGTCCCCCAAGACTTGTTTAACCTTTCTTGCAAAGACTTGTGTTCTATGGGTTAAGCCCTATCATTTTCCTTCTTTTTTTTTTTCATTTTCTTAGTTTCAATCGAGTTGTGATTGAGAAGACCTCTTGTCAGAGTGACTTTACCTTAAATTCATTATCGATAATTATGACAAAATTTTTTCAGGAATTTTATTTTGGACAATTAAAGTGTATCTCATTTTGCATCACGATATGAAGGCCATATTAATACATATTCTGTCGCAGAAGAATAAGAAGAGAATTGATTATGGCTTTTCGATATTTCATATCCCAAAATAAGTATATTTATGTCCAAGTCTCCTTTCTTTATGCTATATATCGAAGACACATTTTCGATATTGATAATGATGTGACTTATGTAATATCCATCTATTAGGTTAAATTATTCATTTTTCAATTTTTAATTGTACATAGTTTATTGACTGATGCAGCCGTCATATGATTATATTAATTCACAAGTATTAATTTCACCCTAACCTCATTCAAGACGTAATTTCTTTTCGTATATTGCCAGATCATCTCATTGCAAATACTGGTGAAGTGAAGTTTGTTGAAAAGTAAGCTTTTGTTAGATGTGCTGAAATACAATCTATAGAGCAGTATTTTAAAACATACAGTTTGTGTTGGTGCAGCAATTTGCTCAGAATCTTCAAATGTAGTAGTCTGACCATCAAAACCGGTCCAATTTTGTTATGTTAGATCTTATGCTTCCTTCAGAGTATTGAAAAGGTGCTTGAATATATTTTCTTGAGTTTTGTTTGATTAATTAAGGTTAGTGTAGTCTGTTTTTTACAGGGTGCTCCTTCTTCCAATGCAGTCGAGATTTTAGTAATGCCTCTTTGGATCATCAAGATTTTATAGTTCATTTGGGTTTGGTAACTTTAGAATATTTTCCTCGTTTTGACTTAAAATGTCCCTCAAATACTTTTCTTCTTTTAATTAATTTTTATTACTTCAACCTTCTCCAAATTTTTATCAGTTTTCTCCCACATTTCATCATCATTATTATTGAGAAGGGATACCATTGCTGGGATTGGGGTTATTTTCAAAATTAATCATAGGGGATGTGGTTTTGTCTACTATCTGATAATGTTTGGACCTCTTGAGATATCAATACTTTCATATTGATATGCCAGTGACAAGAGTATCTCTTAAAAACTAGTCCGTGGATTACAGGGGTGGGCTGGTTTTTATGGGTCGGACTCTCGGCATTTTGTTTAGCTTGCCTGCCAGTAAGATTAGAGTTGGGATAGTTGTATTTTTACAGTAATCTCAGTCCCATCAAGCAAGTCAGGCTTAAACTTGAGCCACTCTGCCAGGAGTAGTAGCATCCCCTCGCGGTAGGGTAGGAAGTGTACATTTGAGAGTCGGAAATTGATTCCATGAAAGGCTAATAGGGTCTCTTTTAGGGTGCCAGACAGCTTCCAGAAATTTTCTTTCCTTGTAATCTTTTTTTTATTATTTCATCCCTCCACTTCAAAAAAGAAACATGAAAAGCATGGGTTTGGATTTCCTTACCCTTAGATCCCCTGAAAAGTCAACAACACTGTTGAGCCTGTACCGAGCGTGTTTCATGTACTCTCATACACTGTAATGCTATTGCTTATTTTTATCTCTCGCCGTCTCCTGCACTGATAATGGAAATACTAGTTCAAGCCTACCTTAGCATGTTTCACATTGTTGAAATTTTTGTGCCATTGTTACCCTCATTCGTTTGTGTATACGCTTATTATCTTTGTTGCATAAAGTCACTTACATTCATGTCGCTTTCTTGTTAATACCTAACAACTACCTTGCGACAATTGGTGACCACAGAAAGATTAGTTCCCCACCACATTTACGACCACTGCTGTGCTCTACTTTTATTACAATACTACTCTCCGACCCGGAAGCTTTAACCCACACAACCTTGATGAAACTGATGCCCTTCTCCAGCAGAGAAGCGTTCACCTGGTTCCTTAGCGCCGAAGTTCAATTTTGCATCAAGGGTGTGACTTGCTCAAGCAGCAAAGCAGACTATGTCCTCTCGGCAATCCCCTAAGACATTCCCAGAAATATCATATAGCCTTGCGGCCACAGGGACGGCACCTCAATAGCGTATGATGCCTTCCAAAGATACCTCCTGGAGCAGTACTCACTATTGTCAGTCACCCTTATAGGCAAACCTTATTCGCTCGCCTGCAACTTCTTGCAGACGGGTTTCCCTTGGCAAGTGAAACTACTTTGTGTCCTTTGGGTACAACGCCTACCTGAACCTGTATATGCCACCATCCCTGATGTCGATATCTTGCCGTGAAGGACATGATGACCAAAGTCGACGCCCATATGGACAGCCACTTCACCACCTTTAATACCTCGAACGACTCCACTCCTGATGAAGAGAATAACAATTCAACTCTACAGTAAGTGAAGCTGACGTAAATGCGGTAAGACACAGGCTCCCGCCCCATTACATACTGGAGCAGCAACAAAGCTTCCCAACACTCACACATACCTCCCACCACCCACACATACCGCCCCTTGCTCACGCCCGAACCAATGACCACTACAGCTACTTACTGGTGCCCATCAGTCATTGTTCTGCTACTACCACTCTAGATTCAGGGCTGCTGTGAAGAAATGTGCAGATGGTTGTTATTGGCCAAAACTTGTAAATAGGCCATTGGTGGTGGTCTCCCCTGTCACTAATCATTTCTTTTTACATGATGCAGGTACGGGTGTGTGGCTTTTGGTAGACACTTGTGCTTGCCATTCCCTTTAACCAAAGTCACTCTCCAGGACATGATGTAGTCATTCTAAGCTGGCTGATGTCCACCTGGTTGCTGCCAGCCGATCTGAGATCCCCACTCACAGGTACAAGACACTCACACAATCATTTGGGAGCTCCAAATACTGTATTAGAAGCTCCTCGTTGCCAAAGTAACGTTGCCATTACTCGGTGCTGATTTTCTCTCCCATTTCCACCTCCTGATTGATGGGGCACATGGCATTTAGTCAGCGCAGGCTCTTTCTCGTCGACACCTCTTCAACCCACCACTCCGACCTCGCACTCCCCTTCAGCACACCCACGGATGCATACACCCACCTCCTAACGTCATACCGGGAAGTCTTCCGCACAGAACTTTGCCAAGCACCCACGGTTTCTGCCATACACAGTATTTATCATCATATCAAGACGACGGTGCCCCTGGTGTTTGCCAGCTTCAAGCGTCTGACCTTAGATCATTTGGCAGCCGGTAAATGAAGTTTAAGCAAAATGGAAGAAATGAGCCTTTGCCAAAAGGCCTCAAGACCATGGTCGTCACCATTACACATCGTCCCGAAGAAGGATAGCTCCCTGCGCCCTTGTGGGGATTACAGGCGTCTGAACATGCAGACTGAACCGGATCACTACCCCCTTCCAAACATCACCAACGTAAACTGCTACTTGCACAAAACAAAGGCGTTCTCCATTCTCGACCTCGTGAAGAGGTATTATCAGGTGCCCATGAACCCAGAAGACGTCCCCAAGACATCACCATCCCATTTGGTACATACACATTCAATTACTTGGTGTTAGTAATCAACTGATTTTAAAATGTATTTCATTATGTAGACATACTTGTAGGACATCTTTATACATATGACTGAAAACAATGGAGAGGAGGATAAGTGTGGGGCGATATGAGTTACTCGTGCCTAAAAATATTATGCGCTTTTATATTCTTAGTTCTTTTAAATGCACATAAAACATTTAAATTTATGATATTGAATTAAAGTAATTAAAAGTTATTGTATTTGTGTGTGTTTGTGTGTGAGCGACTTTATGTTGCCTTTCAATATATATATATATATATATATATGTATATATATACTGTATATATATACTGTATATATATATATATATATATATTTATATATTTCCGTATTAAATATTTATCAAACTATGTTTTAACTTATACAATGTTGTCTATTTTTAGGCTCTGATGATGGAAAAAGATTTTCCGAAAGCTAAGCGATAAATATATACATTAAAACTCTGGTAACTCTTGTACTATTATTCATATTGAAACTCCGCTTTCCACGGAATAAATCAAGAGCCAATGTGTGTGTGTGTGTGTGTGTATTGTGTCTGTTTGTGTTAATTTCTTTATAACATATTATGAATAAGGGGTAATGTTTACTGTCTTTGTTTCTGTTCTGAGGCAACAAGATCGAATCTTGACTCGGGAGAAGCACTTATCAAAGACTGTTTGTTACCTGGGGTATTGATTCTAATTAAGCTGCGTATTTCAACATCGATAAAGAATAATCAGAAAAGTCTCCTCATTTTCAGGGGCCCCATCTGTCACCCTGACCAATTACAAAATGCTTTCTATCAAACTTGGAATAGTTGTGCCACAAATTGTTCTTCTTAATATAGAATCAATTCTACCTCCGGGGTAAATTTCAGCCTCAACTTGGTGCCGGTGTGACGGTCTGAACGATCCCCCCGGTCTCAGAATTCTCCTTGACATTGTATAATGGTTATTTTCCGCCATTAGCTCGCTTCGCTCGCCTGAAAATAAAACATCAAGCTCGTATGTACTGGCAAGCGGCAATGATGAGCTGCGCACGCTAACATTACAGGAAAATAAAACATCAAATTCGTATGCACTGGCAAACGGTAATGATCGCGCATGCGCAGATTTTCAAGGAGGAATTCTGAGACCGGGGGCTCGTTCAGACCATCACACAGGTCCCAAGCCGGGTAAATGGGGAGGGTTGGCGGCAGGAAAGGCATCCAGCCATGAAAAAAATTAGCCAAAACAACTATGGTCATTGAATATAATCGGAATGAAATTTACCCCGGAGATAGAATTGATTCTATATTAAGAAGACCAATTAGTGGCACAACTATTCCACGTTTGATAGAATGCATTTTATAATTGGTCAGGGTGACAGATGGGGCCCCTGAAAATAGAAGAGTATTGATGTTGAAATACGCAGTTCGATTGTACTTGACTTTAGATAGAGAAAAATTGAGCCTCGCGAATAGTCTCGTTGTCTTGTGTAACTTTTTCTCAAGTGATCTCCGTTGGAAAAGTATTGATTGGATAGGCGGACTGAGAGAGAGAGAGAGAGAGAGAGAGAGAGAGAGAGAGTTTGCGTCCCCATGAGGCATCTGCAAATATAGATTTTGCAAGAGAATCTCGAAGAAGAATAATTGCATGGTATTTAATCACAATCTCTCTCTCTCTCTCTCTCTCTCTCTCTCTCTCTCTCTCTCTCTCGTCGCATAAAACTGAATTTCATTGTCTCCATTTCCCATGTTTGACATCATTTTGATAATTGTATGATATGAAAATGCTCTCATCCTGAAAATACACTAAGCTTTCCGTGAAATTTTGCTGATAATGATGATAAAAACTTCCTGTCTGCAGTGAATGTAATCCATGTTGTCAACTTTATATTATTATATCAAATTATATATTATATTATATTATACAGTTTTATATTATATATTATATTGTATTACCTTATTGTACGATATGTTTGTATTAAGATTCACCACTAGGAATCTGACATTCATCAGAATATAGATTCTTTATCCGTCGTCTGTGAGTTGTATTCCATTAGCTAACTATAATATTTCGGTCTCAAGTCTGGGAACCGCTGATGTTTGCACTTCAAGTCTCAAGGCGTCAGCATTTTTATTCTGTTGAAGTGCCTTTGTGTATAAGATAGGTTTACTAAAATACCTGGAGTTATCAGTATCTAATTATTAAGCCAAAATATTAATCAATTTAATTGCTTTGCTTTTGATTTGTAATTCAATTAGTCATTTTTCCACTACCTTTTGTAGTACTCTTGATTCTGGACTATCTTTAGTTGTGCCTTTGAAGTTTTACTTATCGGCTTCCCAAATTTGATGAAAATCTAACAACTCTGAAGACTAAAACAAATTATCATAAGTTTTTTAATAGCTTTAAAGCAATCAAAAGAGAAATATAAGATTCACGAGTTGTCGATGATCCTTACAATAAAAAAATGGAAGTTCAACTCCGTATAATAAAATAACATATTTACTGTGATTGCAGAGGGAATTAGAAGTTTCTCAAAATGACTCTAAGATCATCAAGATGGAGTGAATTAGTCGTTCTTACAGCGAAAGAAGGAAAAGAGAACTTCTTGAAACTTAACAAGATGCGAGACAATGAAAGCTAATTTTATTAGAAAAAGAAACTTCTTTTACATGAATTTTTACATGTCACAGTCTTCCAAATAGTTTTCGTGCGAGTATGATATATTATTTGGCACCTAACGAAACCGAGATTGTCAATGTTTGCTCACACGTCAAGATCTTTTTCTTTGTAGCTTTTTTGTCTCACCACTTTACGATGCCAGATAATATCTAATAATCAACCACTCACCACTTTTCAGATTTTTTTTTCATCTTTTTCTTTGATTAATGATTGGCTTCCAACTAACTCCTAAATGATATTGAAACAACGAAACTGGGACTAAAGCTCCATTTAGTAAATGCGTAAATACACCTAATCACAGGAATCCCATACACTGATTAAATATAGTAAATTAGCTAAAGTTGCAGACTTGCAGCAGAGATTCCAGGTGAAATAAGCCCCACCCCTGATGACGTCATAGCCAATCATGTCTCCTGCGTTAACAACGATCACAACACGTCCCCTTAATGTGATTATAAATTAGTATAATTTTAAATTTGTTGGGGAGACAACGTGATTGGCTATGGCGACTTCAAGGGGTGGGGCTTATTTCTTCCGGAATCTTTGCTGCGACTATAGCGACCAATAGACTTTTTATCTTGTTACCCAGGAGAATAAATGAGCAAGTGCCATTAAATTCAAGACAATTAAAGGTTGTGAAAGCACACTGAAGCACACATGAGCTTGTAACTGCTTAATACAACTAGAAGATCTTACAAACACGGGTAAATTAGTGGATGTTTTCAAGTAATAGAATAACGGTTGGCGATAATAAAGAGAAAATACAGGAGCTAGTGAAAGAGCTTAAAAAAATTTTCAAGAGAAAAAAATTGACACAATGTTTCTTAAAGTAAGGTCATAATTGCTGGAAAATGTGAAAAAAGATAACATTATTAGGATAAAGGGAAACCAAAATGTTTTAGAAGTATTTTTAAATCAAATATTAGAAGAACGGGAAGGCATAACTTACATAAGAATATAGCTGAGCGGCTAAGGGCCACTTTTCACCAGAATCGTTCAGTTTGTGAAGAAAGCATGAAACTTGATACGTGAACTCTATGGGACCTATGGTTCATAAAAAAAAATAGACCCTAGAAAATAGTGTCCCCTGGTGGCCGCCATATTGAATTCCAATATGGCCGCCAAAATCTCCTATTTTTTCTGAAACTTTTGTGTTATATCGGGTAATAGACCATAAAATCACTGTCTATCTTCATGTTTTCAATTTCAGAGGATCAGTCGATGTTATTAACTTTAGTAGTGACCTAATGGCGGCCATTTTGGATTTCAAGATGGCCGTCATATTTTTTTTTTTACTTTTAGATTTTATTTCATAGTGTTTGTATGGATGGATGGTGGCTGGTCCACAGCTCTCACAGATTGTAGCGGAATATGAACTTGAAATGGATCCAACAGATGCTGCAGACACGGGCAGCAAACATCATGATCAGAGCCACGCCACACAAAGAACTTTCTTGGAGGATGTGCAAGCTCTTGTTCACACAATGGAGGAACTTGGAAATCCTTTTCTTGATCAAAGCAAGAACTTGTCTACAATTGACACACAAGATATATTGTCCCAGTGTGTAGTTGACAGTATTAAAAAAATTTAAACACTTGAGACAGAACAATTCAAAACCTTCATTGAGGAGCGATCAGTGAAAAATGAGACAGCAATAAGTGCACCAATTTCGAGAAATTCATTCCTGCTTTTTAAAAGTAAATAAAAATCTGGTGTGTCTAAGGACAAACAAAAAGTTCTAGAACTTAAGAATGACTGTAGTCTCTTCTCCAGACTCTATATAGCTAGCCAGATGAGGGAAAGTAACCTCGATGATTTTTTCAAGCATGAGAACCAGCTATATCCACCATCAATATCTTCAGGAGGGAAATTGAGGAAAGGGAAAAAGTCTGATCTTTTAGACTTTCTCCAATCTCAAAACAAGGATTTGCACTCAAGTCATCCTATTGTTGATGTTCGAGTCTTTGACGGAGCAGCTGTTGTACACTTTCTGCCAATTGGAGAAGCTAAGACATTTGGGGAGTATGCTAAGGAGGTGTTCCTACCATATGTGATGTCTGAGTTACAGAAATCTTTTCGAATTGACATAGTTTTGGGATGTTTACTTGAAGGACAGCTTAAAACTCTCTACAAGAGAGAACAGAGGAACTGGTGCTCGCCGACGGGTGTCACAAAATGTCAAGCTTCCAGGAAATTGGAAAAATTCCCTACGTAATGATAACAACAAAGATAAACTTTTTCAGTTCCTAGCTAACGAGTGTGTTTCAAATGACACTGGAAACAGAGCGATTGTATCCACCTTGAATGAGTCTGTTGTTAGCTCAAGTCTAAATCTGCAAACGGATCGACTTCAGCCATGCACACAAGAGGAAGCAGATTCAAGGATCCTGCTGCATGTCCAGGATGCAGTTTTGTCTGGCTTCAAAACAGTGATGATCAGAACAGTGGACACTGATGTTGTTGTCCTGGCAGTTGCTAGTTTCAGTGACATTTCTAACCTTCAGGAGCTATGGATTGCCTTTGGAACTGGCAAAGACTTTCGATACATCCCTATTCATGAGATAGTATCTTCAATTGGTCCTCAGAAGGCAAAAGGACTGCCATTCTTTCACGCTTTCACGGGATGCGGCACAACAGCATATTTTGCAAATTATGGAAAGAAAACAGCTTGGAACACTTGGATTGCATTGCCAGAAATAACAGAGATTTTCATCTTGCTATCGTCTCCATGCATTTTTCAGAAGAGGTCATTGGCAAACTGGAGCGGTTCGTAGTTTTGATGTACTGTCGTACTAGTGATGATATCCATGTGAATGCAGCACGAATGAACTTGTTCACAAAATGTTCAAGAAACATTGACAATATTCCTCCGACCAGGGCAGCACTTGAGGAGCATATCAAGAGATCAGTTTACCAGGCAGGATACATTTGGGGCCAGTGCCTCCAATCTCAACCGCAACCCCCTTGCGCAAATGACTGGGGCTGGAGAAAATCTGAGGATGGATGTTACAAACCTATGTGGACAACTTTACCAGTAGCTGAAAAAGCCTGTCTTGAACTGATTGTTTGTTGTTGCACTAAATCTTGCTCAGGAAACTGCAAATGCTTTAAGACATTCAAGACTAAAAAGGCTTGCACCCAGCTTTGCAAATGTAATGGTAATTGCTATGAGGTTTAACTGACAAACTTTTGACATTTTGACTTTGATAATCATGAGGAATGCAACCTTGACCTGCTTAAAATGCTTCTTTACTTTCATTTTTTGATTGGTTTTATTATAACCAAATGTGACCCTGATATTGATATATGCTTTTACCAGGAGATACTGTGTTGAACGTTCAGCTGAAAATGCATATTTACCTAAATAAACAGCATAAATTAAGAAAGTTTGGTCTAAAAAAATTTTTAAGGCAGCCATTTTGGAATCAAATATGACAGACATAAGGGGATAAGATTTCAAGAAATATTCAAATGTACCACCCACCTTTGAAACACTTGGAAAA
>NC_090754.1:29446730-29464230 GCF_036898095.1 Palaemon carinicauda | reverse complement strand
AGATAGATATATATGTATATATATACATATATATATGTGTGTATATATATATATGTATATATATATATATATATATATATATATATATATATATATATATATATATATATATATATATATATATATTCAATTGCTCTTTATCATATAGGGGAGGATTCCACAGATATTTGTGTAAGCTAAACGGTAATGGGTTTCGGTGAGGCGTGGAAGTCGGTGAAGAGTGAAGGTAAATTGGATGACGTCATTCTTTACAGCCTTGATTGATTGATGGGCGGTTGTCGTTTTGGCGCTTCGTCAGTAAAGGAGAGCTCATCACCAAGTTGTCTGCCAAGTCTCGTAAATTAAGTGTCCCGTCTGGAAAGAGAAAGAGAGGAGTTCTGGGCAATCATCAACGAAAGTGCGAGACATTAGCAGACTTTGGTGATGTGTGATCAATCCTATATATTGATCATATCATCACTAAAACCCAGGGGGGGGGGGGGAAAGAAGTTTTGGCAAGATAAACTGCATCGCTTTCTCCTGTCTGGTTTTCAGTTGCTGAATCTCATCTTAATTTATTGGACAAAAACTTGCGGTCTATCAAACTCCTTCTTCCTTATCTGGATAATATTCCCTGGCACCATAGTTCAGGTTGTTCTTTGCCCATGTTGTTTAAGATTTTGTTCATAATTTTCACCATCCCTTGCATCATAAGACCCAGTACTTCACTGTTTTCTAGAATTTTTATTCTAGCTGGGGCAAGATTGTGGAATAATCGTCCTAATTTGGTGGTTGAATCTGTGGAACTTGAGACGTTCAGACTTGTAAATGTTTTTCTGTTGAACAGATTGACATAAGTCTCGTTTCATAGTTTATATGCGACTGATCGATGTTAACTTTGTTATTGACCTTGTAATATTTTGTGGTTTTTATTGTTTCTCATGTATGGTTTATTCGTTCTTTCTCTATTTACCTCCTTCCACTGTTGGCTCCTTTGGCTTGTAGCATCCTGCTTTTCCACCTGGGGTTGTAGCGTGGCTAGTTATGATAATAAGGACGTTAAACTTATTTTTAATTATTTTTCTCACCGTATTTACAACTGGTTAAACCCCCTAACTATAGATCCTTTTGTATCTATTTTAGAGGAAATATGTATGTAAAATACTGTCTTGTAAAGATCCTTTTACAGACTTGTATGACTAAGTTGATTAAGTGGGGTAAACCCGTATGAAACACGCTCCCTACCTCGTAGCTATTCGTATGATAATATTTTCTCTTATAATTGCCTTCGCTAGAATCAAATATTTTGCGACGGGCCTTTATTCACCCCTGTCTGTTTGTTAGTTTATTGATTAATTTATTTGTGAGCAGCCTTACACAAAAACTACTGTACTGATTTTGACCAAACGTGTTACTCATGTTTGGACCGTCACTATGGCCTAAGGATGAATATGTAACATTTTGGGTAAAGTACATCAAGGTACAAGTATGCAGCAGTAATTTGAAAATAATTGCAATGTTAAGTAAATGGCAAATATTTTGTAAGTTAATTTTTTGTTTGTGAACATTACGTAAAACTATTGAACCAATTTCAACGAAACTTGGTGGACATGTGGTGTATGATCCAAGAACATCAGATTTTGAAGTATGCAGTGGAGTTAAGAGCAAAACAAGACTGCTTGGCGTGGTGAAGGTATGCTCTCTATTGAGTGCCTCTGTAGTTATCATTTATACCTTCGTTAACGAAGTTGGGAGGAGGTTATGTTTTCGCCCCTGTTTGTCTGTTTGTTTGCTAGTGAACAACTTTCTGGCCACAATTTTATTCTTAGAGTAGTGAAACTTTCAGGGATTAATTGTTATTTGAGGAAGTGGAAGTAATTTAGATTTGAAAATCCTAGGTCAAAGGTCAAGGTCGAGCAAAAAGTCGACGGAAATAAGCTCCTGTGCTGGAGGTCTGCACTCTCAGAGTGCTTTTCTAGCTATTATTAGAAATATGAGCTATTAGGTATGTATGATTTATAAAGACTAATTACTAAACGAGTAGGCTTAAAAGTCAAGACATGAAGAAGAAAACATCCAGCTTCGACAAAGTTTACCTGAACTGAACGTGTTTGCTTAACATCGACTTCTTTCCCCTAATATAAGCTGAGGGCCCTTCTATACTAGCGACTTTGTCGCGGCAGTTTTGCTGCCCTGTTTACGCATCCGAGATTAATCAATGTTAATTGAATGGAAAGCCAATTTGCTGTCTATACTGGTGACTTTGTCGCTTTGGCTGTCCGCGAAACGAGGGCGACAGGCAGGTGCAAAGCGTCGTGTTGCGGTAATGTCACCGCGTTTCACACGCTTGCCTGTCTATACTAGGCGACTTTGCCGCGGTGTGGCTTTGATGCTGTTGTTGTTGCTTCTGCTGCTGCTGCTGGCATTGTTGATATCCTAAATCGCGGCAGTTTCGTCGCCCGGTATAGACGGCCTAGCGGTTCTGCGGCGCCTAAATCGAGGAAGTTTCGTCGCCCAGTATAGATGCAAAAAATCAAAGCAGTTCAAAACCAGATAAGTCGCTGCGATTATGTTGCTAGTATAGAAGGAGCCTTACAGGTCCTTTTATGCCACCGCTAATCCCTTATAACTCGACGTACATTCATTTTAGATATTTCCATTTTGACCTCATTGACCCAATTCGAAAAATGCTGAGGGATTTTGAATGGATGTTTTCGTAATCTATACTCAGAGCTATTATGTAATACTGTATGTGAAAAGAATATGTATCCGAACATTGTTTTTCATGGAAAGAATCCTCCCCCGCCTTCCCAAGATGAGGGGAAGAAAATGTTTGGATAAACTGCTCATTAACAGCATCTATCCGCGATATAACATGTCTATCTTTTGAAGCATTTTGAGGAAAAGAACAATAGTGTACATCATTTGAGAAGAACCCTCCCGCCGTGTTCGGTATCTCATGAAAAAAAAGGATGCTGATAGGAAGTATACGGTATACTGGCTGATGAAATTGCAACTATCGAGCTGAAACATGAAAAGAAATCTCACAACAGACGTTATTTTTAGCTCAGATGCACACGTTGGCTCTTTAGGAATAGCAATACCTACAAGTTGAAACATAACAGAGCGGCTTGATTTCATCTTTGAGCAAAGAACTCAAACCTAAGACTCTGAAAGGCCTTGTACAGAGGCTGCGGTACTTAGTTGTTGGAGAAGTTCCTTATAGGGTTATTACCCTCCTGGTTGAATGCTTAGTTATTCATCATGGGACATCTATAAATAGCGGCACAGGTACTTGAATATCTTTAAAAGATATATATATATATGTACATGAATGGATGCCAAATTCATGAATTTTAAAACTTACTTCAATTGGCGCATAGATACTGGATATGAGTAAAGGTTTGCAAGGAATGCTGATTATCATCATCATCTCCTCCTACGCCTATTGTTGCAAAGGGCCTCGGTTAGATTTTGCCTGTCGCCTTTATCTTGAGCTTTCTAATTCAACACTTCTCCATTCATCACCTCCTACTTCGCACTTCATAGTCCTCAGCCATGTAGGCCTGGGTCTTCCAACTCTGCTAGTGCCTTGTGGAGCCTAGCTGAACGTTTGGTGAACTAATTTCTCTTGGGGAGTGCGAAGAGCATGCCCAAACCATCTCCATCTACCTCTCACCATGATCTCATCCACTGGTCTTCCACTGTCTTGTGTTAGAGATCTCTTGCTTGAGGGTACACTAGAGCACACTATTCTGTGTTATTACTCTTACTCTTGTTTTGTTAAAGTTTTTATAGTTTATATAGGAGATATTTATTTCAATGTTACTCTTCTTAAAATATTCAATTTTCCTTTCCTCACTGGGCTATTTTCCCTGCTGGAGCCTCTGGACTTATAGCATCCTTCTTTTCCAACAAGGGTTGTAGCTTAGTTATTATTATTATTATTAATAATAATAATAATAATAATAATAATAATAATAATAATAATATGGCACTCGAGTAATCTCTCTTATAGTTTCATTTTTAATCCTGTCCTGCCATTTAACTCCCAATATCCTTCTGAGTTTTGTTCCCAAATATACTAAATCTATTGGAGATTATTTCATTGTCATACCATGACTCATGTCCATAGAGTAACATCGATCTCACTAAACTGGTATATAGTCTGATTTTTATATGTAATTTCAGGCGATTTGATTTTCAAATTTTACTTAACCTAGCCATTGTCTGATTTGCTTTTTTCAATCTTTCATTAAACTCTAATTCTAAAGATTCTGTATTGAAGATCATAGTTCCCAAATACTTAAATGATTCTACGTCCTTAATCCTTTCTTCTTCCATTGAAATTTCATCTTCCATTGCATACTCTATTTTCATCATCTCTGTCTTTCTCCTATTTATCTTCAGCCCAACCTCATGTCATATTTCATGCATTCTGGTAAGCAAGCATTGCAAATCCTGTGGTGTTTTACTAACAAGGACAGCATCATCAGCATACTCGCTGCCAGAGAACTGTTCCAGAAAGACGTTTAGTTGCATGGCCTCCAACTCCTTCAGGTCATCCATCATAAGCTCCTTTTTGTGCTCCCTGAGAAGCTCATTTATGTCGTTCTCATCGACGACCAACCCCATGGACCTCTCTAGTGAAACGATTTCCTCAACCTCAGATTACAGAACAGGTTCAGGATTTTCACTGTTTCAACTTCACCTAGGCCTACATGGAATCCCTCGAAGTCTCGTGTTAAGAAAGCATCAGGCCACAGCTTCTTCCACGAAGAGTTCAAGGTTTGCCTCGAAACCTCTTGCCAAGTTTTATCGATGAGTCTGAGGCATATCACAAAATAGAAATGCTGCTTCCAAAATTCATAAAGGGTGAGGTTTGTGCTGTCAGTGATTTTGATCGTATAGGGCTGATTGGAATAATTACAGAGGCATCACATGTACGTCAGTTGTCATAAGCTTATATATAGTATGCTCATTCTAAAGAGACTAGAGAGAAAGATTGATAAAAAGCTGAGAGCTGAACAAGCAGGATTTAGAAAAAGTAGTTGTACTGACCGAATTTTCATTTTGAGACATGTTGTACAGCAATGCATAGAATATATAAATCCACTTGTGGTGGTATTTTGGGACTGAAAAATCCTTTGATAGTGTGCACAAGCAAATTTTATGGAGAGTCCTAGGTTACTATGAAATTCCTCTTATATATGTAAATTTGATTAATGAGAAGAGCAGGTGCAAAGTTAATGTTAGTGGAGTCCTATTAAATGAATTTCCAGTGAATAGTGGAGTACTCCAAGGGAATATGTTGTCACCTATGTAGCTTATTCTACTTATGGATTTTGTAATGCGTAGAACAATTGGAGAGGATGGAGAAGGATTGGACTGGATTGGCAATAGAAAATTAGCTGATCTAGAGTATGCTGATGATGCTGTCCTTAACAGAAATCCACAGGATTTGCAATGCCAGCTTACCAGAATGCATAAAATATCACAGGAGGGTGGGCTTAAGATAAATAGAAGAAAGACCGAGATGATGAGAACTGAATATGCAATGGAAAATGAAATATCATTGGAAGGAGAAAGTATTCATGAGGTAGAAATATCTAAGTATTTAGGAACTATGGTCTCCAATACAGGGTCCTTAGAATAATTGACTTTAGTGAAAGATTGAAAAAAGCAAATCAGATAATGGTTAGGTTAAGTAAAATTTGGAAATCAAATCGCCTAAAATTGCATATAAAATCAGACTATATATCAGTTTTGTGAGATCTGTGTTACTGTATGGACATGAGTCGTGGTATGACAATGAAACAATCTCCAACTAATTTAGAAGATTTGAGAAGAAAGCCCTCTGATGAATATTGGGAGTTAAAAGGCAGGACAGGATTAGAAATAAAACTATAAGAGAAATTACTCGAGTGCCATACTTGAATGAGATCATGGTGAGAGGTAGATGGAGATGGTTTGGGCATGCTCTATGCACTCCGTAAGAGAGATTAGTTCACCAAAAGTTTAACTGAGCTCCATAAGGCTAGAAGAGTTGTAAGACCCAGACCTACATGGCTGAGGACTATGAAGTGTGAAGTAGATGATGCATGGAGAAGTACTGAATTAAAAGCTCAAGATAGAGACGACTGGCAAAATCTAACTGAGGCCATTTTCATCTCTTCATGCCACATTTTACAAAATAATCTTGTTAGTATTCTGTGGGTAATTTCATTTTCAGCCGGTATCATCTGATCAGATATTCCATTATAACCCGGAGCTTTCCATCTCCTGGGTGTTTTTTTTAATGATATCTTCGACTTCAACCACACTTAATTCATTCATGGGTACATCAAGGTCTTCCTCTGTGCCATGTATATCAATCAGATCATTCCCTTCAAATCTCCTATTCATGACCTCAATAAAGTCTTCCATCCAACGTTGCCTTTCTTCATCTTCTGTTGTTATAACAGATCCATCTCTTTTTAGATGGGTATCTGCTTCTTCCTCTCTGCCCCGTAGAGATATCATTAGTAATTCTATGAGCAATTCTTACACCATAGCCACTCCCTGAATTCATAGCCTTTTCAGCCTCGTCTGCTTTCCTGTCTAAATATTCTCTCCAGTCATTTCTGGCTTTTCCTTTGAACCCCCCCCCCCATCAATACAGGAAAACTTAGCAGGCTCTACCTTGTAATTTTCATTACTTCCTTGAAAACCTTCAACAATCAATTTCTGTCTTTGTCTCGTTTTTATAGAATCCCAAGTATCATTTAATGCTTACGGCTTTCTCCTGGTAACTGCGTGTCAATAAATTTCACTATCAACTGACTGATATATGTTCTTAATGCCACACCATTCTTCATTAAGTGTCTGTTCTTTGTCTCTTAAAGTTTTTAAGACTGCAAATCAATTCTTACATTCAATCGAAAATTTTCCTCTATGCTTATCTTCTAGAAGGTTATTTGTATGAAACCTAGGTATTCTATTTACATTTCTGTTGAGCACTTTCAGTTTTAATTTCAGCTTGGCAACGAGGAGCTGGTGATCACTACCAATATCCGCACCTCTATAGCATTTTCCATTTCTTAAAGTTCTCCCTCTCTATTAATGGCTATGATCCCAAATATGAGGTAGAAATTTATTTCTATTTGAACACGATATTGTGTTTATTTTCATCCATATTGACTCATTAGGGATTATTCCAACTAAAAGCTATCAATTTTGTCACCTAGTGGGCCGAGAAGTCGGGGGAAAACGACGCTGGTAAGAGACTGATGTCTCGCCAGGTAAATCCTGAACTGCAGGTAGCAGTTAGGTTCCGATTTCTTTTAGAGCCTCTGGTGGCATGGTTGGAAGCGACCTGTCCTTTCATTTGAAGGGGCTAAGGTTCGATCCAAAGTATGAGATAGAAATTTATTTCTATTTGAACACGACATTGTGTTGATTTTCATCCATATATATATATATATATATATATATATATATATATGTTTCTTTGGTCTTAGGTTTCCTTACCAATCCCCTTACAATGCGTTTCAAGATATCCAAACTATATTTCATAAATTTATTCTCCACTTGCTGTAACTACCCAATCTGGTTCATGGTTTTAACATTCCAATGACAAATTTGCAATTTTTCCTTAATATTCATAAGTCGGGAGATTCTTAACACTACGCTATACCTGGGACTGGGTCCCATTCTTTCATCTTCTCTTTCCATTGACTGACTAAATCCATAAAGATTCATTGGCTATATTCATCAAAGGATAGCCAGTTCCTTGTGATGTGCAGTGCCTATCTAACTAAGGCAAGTGACCTCTGCCAGTCCATACTAAATCCAGTAAGATCATCCGCCAGGCATCAGGATTATAAGCCGAAGAGGCAGTTTGTCTATCGGCTTAAACCCAATCCATCACCCTGCTGCCAGGGACTTCATTGATATTTATTAATGGATTGACCATATTTTGCGGATGGTTTTATATGATTCAGATGGACCTTGTATAACTGTTTGCTATTGTTCCTGAAAAGGCAGTTGATTGTGAGTACAAGGTTTCATTAGTCAAAATTATTTTTATGTCGGTTTCCTCCATGGTTTAAATCTGTTTCCACTTTGTGCTGCTCAACTTTTCAACTCTCCATTCAGTGTAACCACAGGGTTTTCCTCGGGTGAGCTGATTGGCCAGACCAACCTCTGCTCCTGCTTTGGGCTATGTAGCTAAGATTCATCATCAGTCCAATCCAATCAAATTAATTTTTCAAAATAATTGTCCTTTATCTGAATGTTCTAAATCTGCGTTATTGAAGGGGCAACAACTGATGTTTTTCAGTCAATATTGATATTCCTCAGAGTTGCCTTCTTGCAAAAATTCTTTGTTCATTGTCATGAAGAACCTTCATCGGTCAGCGGGGCCCTGTCTTTGGCGTGCTTTTGCCTTTTGTGAATAACTTCCTCCTCACTTGCTGTCCCTTAACCTTTCAACCTTCGTGTGGCACTATATGCACTCAGCCTCACATTAAAGGACCTTGAGCCTCACATTGATTTTTCTTGCCAATTGTCTCTGGAAAAATATGCCGTTTTTATTGAGTATTTTTCCGTTGTATTTGGCTTGTTTCCAACTCTTTGAAAAACAATACTTACAAAACAGACTTTTTATGTATGTGTTCTTGCATACTCGCATGTAATCCATACACATAATCATAGATATTGAATAATGTATACTCTTATGTACATGTGTTTATAAGAAGAAAGAGAAAATAAGCAGAAACAGAACTGGAATGCTGGAAAATTAAAGTGTTGCAAGGAAAAAGAATACTATAAACAGTCAAGGATAACAGAAACAGAGAGCGAAAAGAGAAAGCGAAGCTTTATGCTGTTAATCAAGGGGACTTCCATACTTTACTGACGTCCAGAGTTAGAAAGGAAACGTCGAGACAATAATGACTACTGTTATAATAAATCTGACATTGACACGTTACTACCGTAAATAATTATAATTCCCTGAAACTCGCTTCGTAAATAATAGACGTGAAATATCCATGCAGCGAGGTAACAACTCTCTCTCTCTCTCTCTCTCTCTCTCTCTCTCTCTCTCTCTCTCTCTCTCTCTCTCTCTCTCTCTCTCTCTCTCAGCCTGTGCTCCTCCACAAGCATTACCTTGGACTAAGGAGCCAAAGACCCCCATGAAATCGAGAGAGGATCCCTTTAAGGTCAGGGTGTTTATCATTTTGCTCCAGCTGTCGATGACTCCCGTAATTGATGTAAGTCCTCCTCTTCATCGATCTCCAATAGAGCCCTATCCAGAGAGAGAGAGAGAGAGAGAGAGAGAGAGAGAGAGAGAGAGAGAGAGAGAGAGAGAGAGAGAGAGAGAGAGAGAGAGAGAGCTAAACAAGGGTTGCCCCAACCCATAGGAAGCTCCTTGGGACCGACGTCGCCACCATATTGGCCTTCCGTTACAAGTCGAAGTAATTGCAATCATTTATCCGTAACCTTATCGATCGCAGCATTAGCTTCTACAGTAGGTATTTGGATGAACTGTTGGCAGATAGTGTCACGCCCTCTCCGGTGTTTCTCCTTCCGTTCGGGGTCGTGTTGTTGTTGGCTCTTCCCGGGTGTTCTTATTTTTAGCAGCATTCAATCAGCGGAGTTGTAGAAAATAACTAAGGTTGTACGCCTCACTTTCTTCGTTCATTCTTGAAACATCATGCTTTTAGGAGGATCTGGTTATATCTTAATTTACGTATTTACACCGTTACAAATATCTACACATGAACTCTTACATCCATTAGCAAGATGCTCTGCACAGCATTTGGACGTGATACTGGTTTTGATAACCACAACAACAATAGCAATAACGACAATGGATAACAAAAAGTTAATTCTTTAAGGAAAACGGCAACTTTTTAAAATAGAGTTTGTCTCGAACTCGTGAAAGATTTTAACTACGGAAGATGAGCGGCTTATATGTATGGCTGTGACATCATTTTGTCGTTCCAGGTCTCAAACTTCAATCTTAATTAGCTTGGTAGATTCCAAAGTCTAAACTCCTCAGAGACAAACACGTCGTCTTTCAAGTGGTCCGTTTGGAGACGAAAATGTCAGTCGCAATTCTCACCTCATCTGTTAGCTTCTTTTATATCTTTTCTTTAGACATCAACTGCATTAATACTATTTGACGGCCTATAAGGCTGCTTTTCATTAGTAGATGCACGAAATGATAGGCAGATCCTTCCCTCACCCCGTCGCATATATTCTGGTTATCAATGTCTAGCTCAATTATTATTATTATTATTATTATTATTATTATTAATATTATTTTTATTATTATTATTAAATGCTAAGCTACAACCCTAGTTGAAAAAGCAGGATGCTATAAGCCCAGGGGCCCAAACAGGGAAAATAGCCCACTGAGGAAAGGAAATAAAGAAAAAATATTTTAAGTATAGTAGCAACATTAAAATAAATATTTCCTTAAAAAAAACTATAAAAGCTTTAGAGGTTCGTAAAGCCTTAATTGCATAACTTCACTGAACAATTAATTGTGGTAAAATTATTGAGTTTCTGTGTAAGAAGTATAATGCTAGACTGAAGAAATTGACTTGAGGAAGTAAAAGATATATTATCCAATGCGTGGTCCCATTCATATGAAACGTTCCCAAAAGGCCATGAACTTCTTGAGTAAACTTCGATTAAATAGATTTCCAGTAAATGAAGAATTAAATGAACTGGACAAGAAAATAATGAAACCTTAGAAGTATTCATTTGATGTCATAGGCCGTTTATTTCTTCGTTAATATACGTGTTACATGTTTGGAACAAGAATTTTTCATGGTCTTCCTCATCTAAAATATGTTTTTTGTCTTCTTCTTCCATTTCCCTTCGAGTTACGTGCTATTTATAATTGTCTTGGCGAGGCTCCTCCGTTGCGAAGAGCAGCTTCTCTGCACTTGGTCCTGGCCCTGGCAACCCCCCCCCTTCCACAGTTTGTTTGTATTTGAGATAAGGAGGACAGGAAATGACGACGTCTGCCAGATGAAAGTTGCTTTCACGGAAAAGCAGATGTGGCCGCGAAATGTAAAAAGTTTCCAAATAGGAAATTGGGAGCACGCACATTTGCACAAAATAGACCGAGAGAGAGAGAGAGAGAGAGAGAGAGAGAGAGAGAGAGAGAGAGAGAGAGAGAGAGAGACGGGAATGGAGATGGGCTACTTGTTTGGAAATTTAAAATTTGGGATATTGTTTGAAGAGTATTTGAGAGTACGGTCACTAGTGTTTCATCAGAACATTATATATTTTTCCTCACGCGTGTTTTAGAA
Source organism: Palaemon carinicauda (assembly GCF_036898095.1). Classification (NCBI taxonomy): domain Eukaryota; kingdom Metazoa; phylum Arthropoda; class Malacostraca; order Decapoda; family Palaemonidae; genus Palaemon; species Palaemon carinicauda. The sequence goes on along the minus strand of NC_090754.1, from coordinate 29,452,945 downwards.
TATATGATTCAAATCACTCTTGATTAAAGTAACATTATAAACGTATTATAATCCAGAAGTTTTGTGTCTGATTAGGTCATTGTTTTCCAATGGATAGTTATCTGAACTGTAATTTTAATCGGAAATTCTTCGTAAAATATACTTACTGTTCTCAACCGTATTTCAGTAAAATACAGGCTACCGTATTTTTTACCCTATTTTGTTGATATCTCTTACGTGTTGGTGACCGTAATATCACTCCTTAACGTCAATATATCAGTTTTTTAAGACGGTAAATGCCTGGCAACATTTATACGGGATTTTTTTTTTTTCTTTTTTACGGCAAATTTTTAAGTGTGTACTGATAGTCATAAGATTTACCGCATACCTCATTTATTCTTCACATCCGTAGAGGCAATCTCCTTGTTGGTAAATGCTCAGGATCATGTATGATGAGCACCACACTGCCAACGCCCCTTGAGGGCCTTCCTCATGCTCCTTTTGAGTTAAACCAGACAACTCGGGGATGGTTCGGTCTTTCTGACGTTTCACCGACTCACGAGAAGATTGTGTGTCTTCCCAAACCAAGTTTTGACCGTCTTGTTGTGCATTATGTTATTGTGGTTGAACATGCATGCCGTATATTTAACTGCTGTATCTAGAGAGATATAGAAAATGTTGTGTCTGCTAATATAACAGTAGATATTTTACATAGATTTCTGCGAGTTTTATCTTCCTATCCATTGATGAAAAATATAATATATAGATGTATATATAAAAATATATATATATATATATATATATATATATATAGAGAGAGAGAGAGAGAGAGAGAGAGAGAGAGAGAGAGAGAGAGAGAGAGAGAGAGAGAGAGAGAGAGATAGATAGATAGATATTCATTTATCTATTCTATTTTTCAGCAATGGATAGTGTAGATAAAACTCGCAGAAATCTATATATAATGTGCAAGTTTTATCAACTCTATCCAATGTTAGTATATATATATATATATATATATATATATATATATATATGCGGTGTGTATATATATGTATGTATACATAGAATGTATTTATATATATATGTGTGTATGTATACATGCATACATATATGTATGCACTATATATATATATATATATATATATATATATATATATATATATATATATATATATATACATACATTGATAAATATATAGAAAAATATGTATATATAGAAAAATATGTATATATATGTATATATATATATATATATATATATATATATATATATATGTGTGCATATACATAGAATATATTTATGCATATATGTGTATGTATACATACATATAGAAATATATATATATATATATATATATATATATATATATATATCCTTTTTTTAAACAGTTAATTTCTTAGCTCAAAATTCTGTTATCATTTACAGGTAAGAAAACGTTTTTTTTTTTTTTTTTTTTTTATTTACACTTGTTGAAACAATTGGCCTCGTTGCTCAACTAGGTAAAAGTGCTTTTAGCGCTTGTCCTTCTGATTACTTCTCTTGTTGGCAGAATGTTTGAATGCATAGGCTGAACTAAACGTAATCATCGACTCCCTAGTTTGAACTTTGGCTTCGTAAGACCCTTGGAGAGCTTGTGATGCAAGACTTGCAGCAAATGTTTTCATGTTGAACAGGCTGACATAAGTCTTTTTATAGTTTATATATGACATATCTCTTTTGATGTTGTTACTGATTTCAGAATAATTTATTGTTAATTTTTCTCGTCGTTTATTTATTTCCTAATTTCCTTTCCTCACTGGGCTATTTTCCCTGTTGGAGCCCTTGGGCTTATACCATCTTGCTTTTCCAACTAGGGTTGTAGCATGGCTAGTAATAATAATAATAATAATAATAATAATAATAATAATAATAATAATTGTGGTTATGAAGTTTGTATGATTGGGCGCGTCTTTGGTGCTGTATTTGATTTGACTTTCCAACTTGAACAGTAGAGAGTTAGTGGGTCATGTATTATTATTAATTTCTTTAACCAATAGACTGCAAAGAGTCGTTAGATGGCAATGGATAATACAGTGAATGCAGGAACGTACTATTATTATTGTTATTATTATTATTATTATTATTATTATTATTATTAATTGCTAAGCTACAACCCTAGTTGGAAAAGCAGGATGCTCTAAGCCTAGGGGCCCCAACAGGGAAAATAGCCCAGCGAGGAAAGAAAAGAAGGAAAAATAAAATATATTAAGGACAGTAACAACATTAAGATAAATATATCCTATATATACTATAAATCCTTTAACAAAACAAGAGGAAGAGAAATTAGATAGAACAGTGTGCCCGAGTGTACCCTCAAGCTAGAGAACTCTAACCCAAGACAGTGGTAGACCATGGTACAAAGGCTATGGCACTATCCAAGACTAGAGAACAATGTTTTGATTTTGGAGTGTCCTTCTCCTAGAAGAGCTGCTAACCATAGCTAAAGAGTCTCTTCTACCCTTACCAAGAGGAAAGTAGCCACTGAGCAATTACAGTGCCGTAGTTAACCCTTTGGGTGAAGAAGAATTGTTTGGTACTATCAGATTTTCTTCAGGGTAGTGTTTTTGGCTCTTTAATAAAATCGTTTCTTATGGAGTTTTGTCCGGAATGTAGACCGGTAGGCTGTGGTTGCTTCATCGAGCTTAAATTAGTGCATGGGATAAGCTGTGGGGTATCAAGTTAAACCCAAATAAAACTCAAAGCATGATTATATATATGTAAGTCAAGAACATTGGTATCATTCCTTCCAAGTCTTTATATTGACAATGTTGTTTTAACTACATTTTGCTCATTTAAAAAACTCTAATATGAATGAAATTTCTAAATTCATTCATTCTGCCATTCTTTGAATATACTGTAATTCTCCTCTCTGGTGTTCAGATGATGTCTCTCCTTATAACTTTTGAACAAAAACTTGCTTTTTTTTTATCAACTTCCTAGTGACTGATATGAATTTTCATCTCTGTCATTATTCTCAGCAACATTTACTGTACATTCAGATCTTCGCACACTATGCCCTCCACTACGTATGCAATTGCTCTCGACAGACTTGTCTTTTCTTCCCCAAGTATCAATACGACACACTACTCTACTCCAGATGTCTCATTCCAAAAGCTGTGACCAGATTGTGAAATGATCTCAATCAAATTGTTGAATCGGTGGAACTTCAGAAATTCAAACATATAAATGTTACATATGTTTTAACATTGTTTTTTTATTTTTATTTCTTTTGCTTATTGTTATTTAACTTTTATAGTTAGATTCTACTTCCTCTATTTCTTTTATGCATTGGATTGGTTTTCCATATAGTTCTCGTAGTTAAAATCATTAAGAAATTCGTGGGTAGATACAACTTATGTTAACGATTAAAGTAATGGAAATATCATAAGTTGACTTTTACGATTATCATTTATAAGATTGAAAAGGGGCTGTTTTTAGTTTATCATATTCTAATTGTTAACCTTGGATAAATGTAAAGGTTAGCCTGCTATGCCTACACATTTAATGTTACGTTTATAGTTTTTCATTAGATAACTGCTCTTATACTCATACATATTGGTATACGATTATTATGATTACCAATATATTTAACAATTATATATATATATATATATATATATATATATATATATATATATATATATATATCACAATTAATATATATATATATATATATATATTCAAATAAGCCATATACTTTTTATACATTAATGTCTGGATTCGCTTAACGACCTTGGGATCAGAGACTCAGGCGAAATCACACAAGTGGCCAAGTGGTTAAGTCACTGTCTATACAAGTTTGCCGGACCAGGGTTCGACTCCCGGCCGGTCACAAGCTCTTGTCTCTGTGTGATTTCGCCTGGGGCTCTGATCCCGAGGTCGTTAAGAGAATCCAGATATTAATGTATAAAAAATATATGGCTTATTTGAATATGAAAACACGTCTAAATGTGCAAAATTTATCATATATATATATATATATATATATATATATATATATATATGTATATATATATACATATATATATATATATATATATATATATATGTATATATATACATATATATATATATTTATATTTATATTCAAATATCGAGTCACAAATAGTTTCTGATATCGAACAAATATGTTCCCGAAGGAAAATTAATTTGTGATAAAGTGTTTCTCCCTACAGTACCTAGCCGAGCACTTCCAGTAATTGAATTTCCCTTTGGAAATATATTCCCAAGGGAGAGGAAAGGCGATTTAAAAATAAAACTATTTATTGCTCAATATTTCGAATGCGTGAAAGTTACATGCTATGGTATTATGAACAATATCACGCACACAATATACACACGGTTATATATGTATGTGTGTTTGTGTGTATATATATATAAACCTGTATTTTCTGTGGTAGACTAAATCTGCTGAAATAATTAACGATACGATCGTGCGAGAGGCACAGACTCAAAACGCAAATTATTATTATTATTATTATTATTATTATTATTATTATTATTATTATTATTATTATTATTCTGGAAAATCAGGATGATTCAAGCCCAAGGGCTCCAACATGAAAAATAGCCCATTGAGGAATTGAAATAAATAAATTGCAAGAGAAGTATTGAACAATTAAAATAAAATGCTCTAAGAGCAGTAACACCATTGAAATAAATCTTTCATGTATAAACTATAAAAACGTCAACAACCAAAAAACAAGAGGGAGTAAAATAAGATAGAATTGTGTGCCCAGTTGTATCCTCAAGCAAAAGAACTCTACCCAAGACAGTGGGTTCCATCGTATTGAAGGTATGCTTTTGGAGTGTCCTTCTCCTAGAAGAGGTTCTTACCATAACTAAAGAGTCTCTTCTAACCTACCCTGAGGAAAGTGACCACTGAACAATTACAGCGTAGTAGTCAACCCCTTGCGCGAAGAACAGGTGCTTGGTAATCTCAGTTTTGATAGGTGTTTGAGGACAGAGGAGAATAGGGCAAAGAATAGTCCTAACTATTTTGTGCATGTTTAAGCAAAGGATAAATTAGCCGTAACCAGAGAAACTTGCAACCGTCCTTGGCGAGCTGGTGTGGGAAGCAGTGATCTGATACTGTGTGTGAAATACATGGTTTGAGGGAGTGACTGCCATTAATTTAGAATTTTAGATGAAGCCTGGAAAGGAATTTAGTTGGAAGAGGCTGTTGAATCGTGGAATGTTTTTGTCATTGTCTCTCTCATATTCAGGTATTCTATAATATTTTTTGGACTAATTAGGTCAATTTGAGTCAAAGAAAAGAAGTTTCCCGAAGGTCCTAGAATCTTTCACTCTCACAGAGACTCAAATGGAAGATTGTTGAAAGCAATAGAAGTAAGTCAAACGTGTTATATGATATATTGTTATTTCGTTCAGTATTATTTTACGATATTATATTATTCTGTTTACATATTTGGTATGTATGATTAAAGTTATGAAAAAGCAGATGATTTAAGTCAAGGTCTACAAAACACCCTGATGTGCCATACGACTCCCGTTGGGACAATATCGGTGGTCTTGAGAATGAACATCAAAGATAAAGATAACAACAATTAAGTAAAGGACATCCATTTCTTTAACTATACTTATAATATTTGGTCTTTTTTTTTATTAAGACTTTCCAACACAACGTAAAGGAAACAATAGGGAAAGGTAACGTGACACAAAAGAATGTTGTTTATTGTACCTTCAAACAAGAGAACTTTAACCCATGACAGTGGAAGACCCTAGTACAGAGGCTATGACACTATTCAAGACTAGAAAACAATGGTGTGATTCCGGACTGCCCTTCAACTAGAAGACCTGTTTGGCATATCTAAAGAACATTTTACAGTGTGATTTGTATAAATAGCTACAGTTACAGTAGCTATCCTCTCCAAAGCCATTTACACGTCTGCACGTCTAACAGGAGTTAGAAAACTATTAGATGAGATCCAAGAAAGTAGACTGAGGTGGTTTGGTCACGTCATGAGAAGAGATGAACAGTATATTGGAAGGAGAGTGATGGAAATAGAGGTACAGGGAACGAGAAGGAGAGGGAGACCAAAGCGAAGGTGGATGGACTGTATCAAAGATGACCTTCGATCAAAGGGATTAACCGGTGATGAAGTGTGGGACAGAGGTAGATGAAGAAAGGTGACCAGAAACATCGACCCCACATAGAAGTGGGAAAAGATGCAGA